>NW_006800397.1:264061-274553 GCF_000485575.1 Poecilia formosa | reverse complement strand
TGGCAATAAATTCACCTAATTTAGACATAATAGACATATTTTAGTACATATCTAACATCTTTTTTTTTTAAGCTACATGCTGCAGGTCTAAGCAGTTGTTTGGTGTGAGAGTTCATTGCTGTGTGGAGGATGAGCGGCGCTTCGTCTGTGAAATATTACTTACTAGCTGGAGCGTTTAGTGGCGGTCCAAGAGCGAGAGCAGAACCAGCTCGAAGACTTGAATTATTTTTCGGATTATTTGTTTAGCTTTAATCTGGTGAATGTTGGTAGCTGTGCGCTGCTTTACCTGCCGTCTGGATCCGGATGTCCTTTTTTCCTGCTTTGAGCCTCAGTGTAGCCAAACTCCATCAAGTGTTTGTTTTTTAAATGCCATTTTAGATTCGTTGTGTTGATGCATTTTGACGTGCTTCACCCTCGAGGTAATTTTCCACCGCAACACGCAAACGTCCCCATTCTCTCTCAGAGCGTTAAAGTTCCACACAACAGGATTTGTTGCTGTGCGCTTGTGCAATGTGAAAGAAAGAGGAGACCAGCTGCACATGCAGGCTGCAAAGTGGGATAAATGTGATCGGTTTTGGTGATCAGCAACAAGACACAGTGATCACCGATCCACTTTTTCATGGAAATCGGCTGATTATGATTGGTGGCCGATCGATCGGCACACCTCTACTAATAACCAGATTATTAAATACAATCATGACATCATAAGAAAGCTTCTAACAATATTTCACAAGAGGAGGGGGAAAAGAGAGGGTAAATGGTCTTTTTGGAAGCTAATCAGAATAGAACGTGTTACGATTTGTTCGGATGCATTATAGTATAACCACATCAGAATTCTTGACTGTTTCTCCAACTCAAGAATAGTAAAAGTTTATGAAAAGATACAAATAAATAGAAACAGAAAAAACATTGAGAAATACCTGATTTTACCTGGCTAAATCAAAGCAGTACAAAAACCATGGAGGGTCATTTTAATATCTCCCTATTTGATATTTATTCTGCATAATGAGCTTGATTTCTAATTAGTAGCAAACAAAAACAAGAACATTTACAGCCGCTGCCTGTCAGCTCCATTTTGTAACAACCCAGGACGTTCTGACGTCGCCATAGAGACGTAGTGGAACATACGCATGCGCAGGAAGCACCACAACAAACAGCAAAAAACTACACAAATGAAAGCGAGAGATTCAATCCACCCGGTCTTCGTTTATAAGGACAACATATGGGCTAATTTTGGTTTCTAATAAACTCCCGGAAAGACAGCGGTTGAACACGAGCTTTACCGGGTTCAGGGCTCTGAAGTTGTAGTTGTCAAACTAATGCTAAATTTGGCCAGTAGGACAAAGTCTCAAGGCAGTAAAAACTGACACTGGACACAAATGACGTCAAAAAAGCTAAGCGTGTTTTCATTCCCGATAGTCCGGTAGACTCGGTTCGATTGGGAGCAAAACTGCAACATTTGGTTACATTTTCACACTGCACTGCGTCAAACGCAGCCCGTTTCCCTCCTCACGTGTGGGGGCGCTGCACCTAGAACCACTGAAGGAAACTATTAAAAAACTTCCGGAGACACTGAGCGCACAAAATCAAAACTAAAGAGTGGCGTGAGATTTTAGCGGTTAGAGGATTCCTCGTTTGCCTTTATCCAAATACCGTGAGCCATTTCTCCCGCTAGCGCTGAGCGTTCACGTTTGTTTTGGCTGAATTTACCCAGAATACCCTGCGCTGTGGTCCGCTTCCTGCTTTCGGAGTGGTCTCCGGCTTTTGTACCGCGCAAGAGCCGATTTCAACCGAACCGATACCGAGGTTTGCAGGCGGACAAAAGTTTCGATTAGGAGTTCAAACCTAACTAAACGAACCGAACCTTCTGGAAAAAACAACTGGAGTTCGAACAAAGCGGCCGGCTGGTTGCCATAACAGCCACCTTTAATTGGCGATATGCCTTTTAAAAATGTTTTTGATGCTGAATTTAGAAACCACATTTTGTTAGAAGAAATAGAGTGACTTTTTTACAGTCTCGTAACATCCACCCTCCATAGATCCGGTTCGGTCCGGTCGTTTCAACCCGACCGGATCCCTCACCTTCCTCTTCAGGGCGCTGAGTTTTTCCACCACTCCGTCCAGCAGCGACACCACGGAGTCAACCACCGGGAAGCTGCTGAGCGTCTTCTCCAGCTCCGCCACCACCATGGTCACGTGACTCGTCTCCCGGTCGATGTTCTTCTGGGCCGCTCGGAACCGTTTGTTCAGGGTCTCATACGGAACCTGGAAACACAGCAGCCTTACGTCACGGCTAAAAGGTCAAAGAACCGGTTCAGATCGTTCATTCAAGAACAAGCATGCATCGCAAACATGCATAAACATGCAGATCAACAATTAAGAAAAAAAATCATCTGCAGAAAATTAAATTAAAAGGAGCTCGATTCCCTTCCACAGATTATGTCAACCAAATGATAATTCTAAAGTAAGAAACATTTTTATTATAAAAGTTACATACTACAGCTGTAATTCTAGTAAATGTCACCAGATGTTACTGCTCCTTCTGTTAACATTCAATACAAGACAAAATATTATGCTGAAATAATGTTAAGAACATTTTAAGAGTGGAGGACAGATTTGTCCATAAATGCATGCAGAGGACGGCGCTGATCCACTGAATGAATGAATCCCTCCTCTTCGGTTAATTTCACAGGAAAACTGTGCCAACACTCCAGCAGGAACTAATGGATCCCATTCAGAAATCTGTTGAAGTCCACCAGCAGAGTGGGAGCGTATGCTTCAGCCATGAAGCGACTGTTCGTCCTCACAGACTGAGAGACATCTGCTGAGACGTTTGTTGGTTTCTGTAACAGTCATCCAGCTTCATGTCCGCCTCTCAGGCTCCGTCCGTCTGTTTACTGCTTCATTTAGACCCTGGAACGTTTCCACATAGTGCCATTTACAGCACAATCAACCATGTTAGCATCAGTTATTATAAAAATGCAACAAATATCAAATATGAATTAAAGGAATATGGCTTTGTAATTTAACTCATTGAAATCGGGCCTCTGTCTCTTTAAAACTCCTCTTTCTGAAGCTCCGCCTCCAGGAAGTCATCCAACATGGCTCCTCTATTAACCCTTTAACGTTTTTACCAGTGTTGCTCTGAGCAGCAGCTCCTATAATGAGCTCAGCAGGTGTTTGCTATTTGCTGCTGGCTAGTCTAGAGGAGCTGAGTGGGGAGGAGCTGCACCTCGAAGGTGGGGCTAGGTCCACAACTGCACAACTGAATGGTTGCCATGAAGATTAAATAACTTCTCGAACATGTGTGGAAAAATTAAGACAACACTCCATTTTTGATTTTGATGAGAGAAGAACTAAAATAATGGGCAGATTAAAAAAAAATTACATGATGCTGCTACTGTAGAAAAGTAAATAGGATGAGGCAAAAATATATATAAACTACAAGAATTTATTATTTAAATATAGTCATAATATTAGCAAAAGAAAGATGCACTTTTACTAGAAAAACATCTTAAAATAATGAGAAAAAAGTTGTTTTAATGAGAGTTATCAGGATGAGTTCTGGATAACTGGACTGCAAGACGCCAGAAAAATATATATTTTTCCTCCATCGTCCAACTGGTCAAATAGAAAGCTGGCATACAGAATGAGCTGGCATGAGAGTAATCGTTTAATACCCCTCAGCAAAAATACAACAATCCCCTTGTTTCTGCACAAAAATGTAAATGATGCAAAACCTGATCTACGGAAAAATATTAATCCAACTGCTGCTGAAATAATAAAAAGTACTAATAAGTCATAAGAGTGTTATAGACAGAATTATTATTTTTATTCCTTTAGTCCACAAATTTAAACAGAAAAGATGACAGATGGTTTTCTAAGGTTATAAAGTGATGAAAAATGGGAATTAAACAAAGTTTTATTTAAAATGAAATAAAATCTGACTGTTTCAAGGCAGAATATTCTGTTACAGTTTTTAACTAGGAGAGAATCTTACTCTGCTGTCGGACTGAAACGATTAATCGGATTATTGAAATAATCATCAACTAATGTAGTAATCGATTAATCACTAACTGGAGTATATAGAGTCAAAATAAAACATTAGCTGAAGGAACAACACAGTTGAAGCCAAAATTAAACCAACAATTTACAATAAAATGTTTTTTTTTTAATTGTCTCCGTCTGTATATCAAACACAGAAATCCTCAAGTGGCAGTTTTAGTTTCACCTGATTCAAATTCTGCATAAAAAAATCTCTCAACTCCTTTGGCATTAAATAACTGATCCAAAAATTAAACACTGGATCAACCCTCTCATGCTTTTAGCTGCAGATGCATCTTTTGCTACAAATAATCAAGTAGTTCACTCAAAGAATGCTGCCATTGCATTTTAGGAAATAAAAAGGATTTGAATTATGCACTTTTATTTTTAATAGTGTATCAAAATAAGCTTAAATGGTCCAATGAAAAATATGCAGAATGTTATATTTTTGATCAGATTACTGGATTAATCATCTGATTAACTAAAATAATCGCTCTACTACACTGTAACAAGCATAACCTTTGGGATGAATTAACTGATATTTATTCTAGTTCTAATAAAAGCTAGACATGGAGAAATGTTTGAATTTTCTTTGTGATTTTTGGATAGAAACGTAAAGATATGACCTCAGCATCATCAGAAACGTTTCTTAATACTCCTTCATGAGGAAAATCGCTGCTGCCACACCTAGAGCAGGGAGATAAGATCCAGTTTGATGCGTTTAGCTGGAGATGGAGGTTATTATGAGACATCTGGGGGTTTTCTGCAGCAGCATCACTGCTGTGCTGCACAAAAAGCCTCTTCTGATGCCAATTAGAACATCAGCCTGGTCCCAAAATGGAGCCCATCATCTCCCTGCAGCGGAACCACAGCGGTCCATTCCAGCTCGGTTTCACTGAGCCGGTACTCACCGCGGGTGTGGGTGTGGAGGCGCTGTCATTGGACCGGGTCCGCCGGTGTCGCAGTCCCGCTCCGTGGGATGGAGGAGCGGTGCGTGTGTGCGGCAGCCGGCGGCGGTTTCTCCTGCTGGCCATTTTGAAGCGCACACAGGCGGCAGGAATCTGATGACACTGCGCTAACACACCGAACCGCTTCCCCGAACCCCAACCGCCCAGAACCACCCCGAACCAGCTCCACGGACCGGGTCGGTTGGTTTTCACCGTTAGCAAGCGAATCACGTCTGCTCCAGAAAGGAAGAGCAACCATGTTGTTTCAGCCTCTATTGAAGATCCGAACCCGTCCGTTTAACCCGAACCGGGTTGGGCAGCAGTCAGAACTTTTCACATTTTACCAAAGAACTCAGATTTTGATGGTAACGGGACCGAACTAACCCGCAGCGGGTTCAGTTTGCCTAAAACTGAGCCAGAATTTGACCTTTGGAGGGATTCTGTCCCAACAATCCGAACCGCGAGCAAAGCAGATCAGCACCGAACCCGTTAAAGTGTAAACGGTTCTGATTCTTGCCTTTAAACCCATGAGGCTGATGTTCTGGCCATGCTAGCTTAGCTAACCTTAGCCACTTTCCAATTAACCACCAACCAACCTCTTTAAAACAGAACCGAACCCCCCGGGAACCTGGAGCACCCCGAACCAGGGACGTGTACCGGTGTGTGGCGTGTTTACCTTCAGTGTGGGATATTCCTGGACCTTCAGAGCCATGGACAGCTGGGCTGCTGTCTCTTGCACCGCCATCTTGGTTCTGTGCTTTTCTGCTGGCTGTTTTTGTTGTTTTTTTCCCCTTCAGCTCAGAATCGCCTCAGTGTTCACTACCGCCACCTATCGACACGGTGCCGATACTGACGCAGATTCCTATGTTGCGTTCCACTTGTAATCGAAACTGGGAAAATCAATTGAAAGGTGAACGGATGTCGGATTTTCCACTGGGAATGCAGGAGCAACTCCGATTAGAACTCGTCAGGTCATCGCGTTTCATTACGGCCGCTCCTCGCATTATTTTACAAAACAAACATGTAAGAGTGTCTCTAAAATCAATGTCATTTATAACGCCTCAAATTTAAACTAAGAAAAAAATAAATAAAAGTGATGTTTTTGTAAGGAAAATACAGCTTAAAAATATGTTTGTCAGAGATGATTCAAACAATGTCGATGAGTGTCGCCATATTGAAATCCGAACTCAATTTGAACACTGTTCCTTCTGAAGTAACCTGAACGCACCACTACCCTTTCCCCCCTTTTTCTCTACTCCTAAACTACGGAAGAGGATTAGGGCCACGGAGAAAAACAATTCTGATCTGAAGGTTCTTTAAGGCTTTAAAAGTTCTGACTTTTATGAAGTGGAAAAAATATAGATTAAATCAGAATTCTGACTTTACGGTGAGAAAAGGTTTTCTGGTAACAATCAGCCTTTACTGCATCATTTTATAAAATGTCATCACTTTCCTGTTTATGGTAGCAACACTCTTTGGTGTGGAAGCTGTTTCTGGTGATTGAAAGAAACTTCAGGGAGGCTTGGAGATGTACGAAGCAAATTCCAAATTGTTTGAACATTTCACTCAGGTTGAGGGAGAGAAGAAGATTTTTAGCAACTAATAGGAAGGCTGAATGTTTTACGGTTAAGTTTTATCGGTTTGAATTTTTCCCAATTTTCTTTCAAGTTGAGCCTTGAATGTTAATAGACACAAAACCCAAGTCAAAATGACCATAAATTAGTCTTTCTTTTGAAATAGTTGTAGAATTTATGGCATTTATTAATAATTAATTATCACTCAATGCATGAATGGTAGGAAGATATTTAAAATATTTTTCTGTATTATATTTTCTGAATGATAAAAGCAATTTTGGCAGCAAAAGAAGGTAAAAATCCTTTTTTTTGTAGAGTCTCATTTAATCTCTTTAGGTTGTACTTTGATTCGGTTTTTTGTTTAGTTTGTGGACCAGCAGCTATAAAAACAGAAATATTTCAACCCAATCATGTTTCTGTTCATCACATCTCTTCTATGGAGCGCCAAAACAAATAAGTTAACAAAAACAGAATTAACTCCTCAATTACATGAATTTAACCAATGAAATGCAATAACTTAGCAAAATGTGATAAGACCTGAAATGGGAATATTTTCTTATTTAAAAAAAGGATTAAATTGTTTATTTGCATCTTTGAATGTATTTCCAATATTGCCCAAAAAAGGGTTAAATGAAAAATATCCAGACCGCGCCATTTTAAAAATCCAACTAATCAATTTATCAATGTATTAATAAAATAATCATTAGTTGGAATTCTAATTAAAATTAAGTAATATTTTTCTTTTTGTTTCTGCTGATTGAAACATATTAATCAGTAATGTTTGTTCTAATTTAAATGTATATATTATTATATATAATATTTGTCACATTTTTACACTTCTCCTCACTGCATGAACAAGAAAATGGAAGAAAAGGGACAAAACGTTCCAGAGTGAAATCTCCCTCTGTGACATAAATCCTGCTCCTCTCTTCATCTCCAAACGGCTCCATCCGGAGGAGCCGCCTGCGCCTGCAGCGCGGTCCATCGCCGCGCTGCAGCGTCTGAGGCGTCCTCTCTGCTCTGCAGCTCATGGATTCCTGTTTGTCTCTGACGTTCAGGCCTCTCATGCATGCTTCTGGTGCAGCAGCGGCAGGTTGTGAGGACGGTTTTAACGGACTGGGTGTGTGATCGATCGCTCTGGGTCTGGCTGGCTGTCGGTTCTGATACGGCCGGCGCTGATCGGATCTGCAGCAGAACCATTAGACATGCTGCAGTGGAGATGAAGGAAGAAGAGGAGAGAGGATCAGATTGGGAGGGAGGGAACTTCAACTGGCTCTTAAAAACCTAAAACAATTATAAAGAAACTGATGAAGATTTCGTAGTAAATTCAGGTTTTAGCTATTTTTCAGCTTTCACATGTATTTTTCTTATTAGAAATTATGTGCAAATATCAACATCCACTGTATGGATGTATGAAAATGTTGCTATTGTCTTATTTTGAAGCTGCAGTCTGTAACGTCCATCCATCCATTTTCTGTACTCTCTTGTCCCCTGTGGGGTCGGGAGGAGCTGCTGCCTCTCCAGAAAACGTTCTGGAAGAGAGGCGGGGCCACCTGGACAGGTGGCCTGGACAGGTCGCTTGGACAGGTGGCCTGGACAGTGGACAGGTCGCTTGGACAGGTGGCCTGGACAGTGGACAGGTCACCTGGACAGGTTGCTTGGACAGGTGGCCTGGACAGTGGACAGGTCACCTGGACAGGTTGCTTGGACAGGTGGCCTGGACAGTGGACAGGTCACCTGCACAGTGGACAGGTCACCTGGACAGGTCACCTGCACAGTGGACAGGTCACCTGGACAGGTTGCTTGGACAGTGGACAGGTCACCAGTCTGTCGCAGGGCAACACAGAGACAAACAACCACACACACTCACCCAGGGAGAATTTGGAGAAACCAATAAACCTGACAGACATGTTTGTGTTTTTGGACTGTGGGAGGAGGCCGGAGTACCCGGAGAGGACCCACCATGCACAGGGAGAACATGCAGACTCCATGCAGAAAGACCCTGGGAATCGAACCCAGAACCTTCTTGCAGCAAGGCAACAGCTCTACCAGCCCCCAGTCTGTAACTTATGTAAGAAATATTCTTTATAAATCTGTTAAAATGGCCATCATGTCGTTACGGTTTATTTTAACAGATAATCTGTTAAAATATTGATCTCCTCCACCTCTTCCAGAGCTGCTATTGCTGTCTGAAGAAATGCCCGACCAAAAACAACCAATCAGAGCCAGGAGGAGGAGAGGCTTAGTGCTGTCAGTCATCCTAATGTACATGCTGCTATAAGTCCTCATGGTGAATAATGACTTACAGTTACAGGAAAACTGTTTATCTGCCATCATCAGTGGCTATGCGAACTAGCCTTAACATTCCCGACCTGCTATGCTAGCTGCAGCCATAAGAGGCTGTGATTGACAGCGCTAAGACCCGCCTCCTGGCTCTGAATGGCTGTTTCTAGATAGCACTGGGAGAAGGCAGAGTTACATACTCCAGCTTTAAAACCTAAAAATAGAAATAAAATATTTTCTCTTCAAAACTGACAACAGATTTCCTGCAGTAGATATTTATCACAGATGATAAGTTGTTGTTTTTGAGCTAGCCGTGTGAAGAAACTCCCTGGATGCGGGTCAGAATCGTGATGTAAGAGATGCTGACAGATTCTGTCTCGCAGGCAAAGAAGCCCATCTCTACCGCTCTGTGTCAGAGTGTGTGTGTGTGTGTGTGTTATTGTTTTAGCTACAGGAAAGAAAACTTTATTCAGCTTTGCTAAAAACAGACACAGGAAGAACGAAGCAGCATGTTGGAGATGTAAAAACTTTTCCACCAATCCGTTTAGTGTAAACTTCTGCTGATAATTTTATGTGTTTAACAGTTTGAAATGACTTTCCACTGATATCTTTGTGTTTATTGTTTGTTACCATCCATTTTCTTATACCCTGATCTCTAATGGGGTCAGGAGGAGCTGCTGCCTCTCCAGCAAATGTTTTGGGTGAGAGGTGGGGTCACCTGGACAGGTCACCTGTCTGTCGCAGGGCAACACAGAGACATAACCATGCACACACACTCACACCTAGAGACAATTTAGAGAGACCAATTAACCTGACAGTCATGTTTTTGGACTGTGGGAGGAAACTGGAGAACCTGGAGAAAACCCACCATGCACAGGGAGAACATGCAGAAGGACCCGGGCTGGGAATCGAACCCAGAACCTTCTTGGTGCAGGGCAACAGCTCTACCAACTGCGCCACTGTGCAGCCCACTAAACACATTAATGTGTGTTAATTATTCTATACTAATACATTAGCTCATGCTAATTATTTTGCTAAAGTTTTATGTGTTTAGCATCTTGTTGAGCAAATTAGTGAATCTAAATTTTGGTTAGCTGTGCCGACCTCAGTTTTAATAAGACATGATAAAAAGGTATACACTGGCTGATTTTTTCACTTATTTTTCCAATGTTAAGAGTAAAATAATCTGGCAGTGGAACTAGTGTTTTAAATCAATCACAGGAATTATTTACTAAAAACAAGCTTCTTCCTCTTCCTGTAAAGTTTCTTGTAAATTAGCACAGCAGAAAAATCGAGAAAACTAAACTATTTGCAGTGGAAATGAGGCTAAAACATTTGGTTATGATACTGTGTTTTGCAGTGCAGTGAATATTCAGTATTAATTATTACTTTCTGACTGGATCTTCACAGTTAGTTGTATTTTTAACAGCTAATATCAACAGAACCGGTTTTTCCTCTTCGTCGCCTTCTTGCATAACTCAACTTTTTTTTCCCTCCTTGTCGGTTTTCAGGAAACAAAAGATGAATTTTGGCCAACGTCAGCTCCTCCCCTCCCTACACACACACACACGCACACGCACGCACACGCACACACATACACACACACACACACACACCCACACACACACACACACACCCACACAC
>NW_006800397.1:262670-264051 GCF_000485575.1 Poecilia formosa | reverse complement strand
CACATCGAGATGGAAATATGTGGCATGTCCTTGCTCGACCTCGAAGAAGAGAGGGAGAGAGAGAGCTATTTCTGTCGAGGTGTTCGAGCCGAGAGTTTCCCCTCACACACAAACACACACACACACACCCACACCCCCACACACACACACACACACGCACGCACACACACACATTCTGTGACTTCCCCCACCGTCTCTTTCACTCTCCCGCCTTCCCGTTCCCATGAATGCAGCACTTCCTAAACTCTTCACGTTTCTCCTCTTCTTCTTCTTCTGCATGTGAGACAGAGGACGATTCTCTGTAGCAGGAAGGAAGGGGCGGGAGGCAAGGAGGGAGGGGTGAGAGAGCGGCGGCAAAGGGAGGGGACGGGAGAGAAAAAGGGGGAGCACATGTGTATGCTTGTCACTGAGGGTCCGGGAGGACGGAGGGAGGCCGCCATATGCTGACTGGATTCCTGTTCCTGTGTGCAGAGCGCTGGCCGGCCGGGAACACGCCATGGGAAGCTCACATCTCCTCAACAAAGGCATGCCTCTAGGTAAACACGCTGCTTTTATCCAGCTCTGCGTGTGTGTGTGTGTGTGTGTGTGTGTGTGTGTGAATATTATTCTACCTTCAGGCTCCCCTCCCCCTTCGCTCTCTTCCTCTCTTCTTCTGTCTCCTCCTCCTCACAAGTCTTCCTCACACTATTATCTATTTTATTGCTCAGAAGGGGAACCGTTGGCCTTCTGTCTGAAGCAGCGTGTGTGTGTGTGTGTGTGTGTGTGTGTGTGTGTGTGTGTGTGTTTGTGTGTTAGGGGAAAATCTCGGCTCGAACACCTCGACAGAAATAGCTCTCTCTCTCCCTCTCTTCTTCGAGGGCGAGCAAGGACATGACACATATTTCCCTCTTGTTGTGCGTTTTTCATGGAGCGTACTCACACTCACACACGCAAAAACACACACACGTGCACGAGTGTGTGCACGTGAGCGGCGCTGGTGTGCAGACGTGTTTACACACGAGTGATGGATGCACCTTGTGATGGTGGCTGGAAAAGACGATTCTAGAAATCCTTGGATCAAGGTAGGGCTGCTAGGGAGGAAGAGGAGGAGGAAGATGAAGAGGAAGAAGGCTTTTAGTTTGAAAAGAATGAGAAGAGCTTTTAGTTTGAAAAGAATGAGAAGAGCTTTTATCAGAGATCAGAGTCACATCTTCTGACTGGAGAAGTTCTGATCTGGTTTTAATGGGAGTCATGGATGGACAGACAGACGGAGTAATGGGTGGATGTCAGATGGATGGATGGTTGGTTGGATGGTTGGTTGGATGGTTGGTTGGATGATTGGTTGGTTGGTTGGATGATTGGTTGGATGGTTGGTTGGATGATTGGTTGGTTGGTTGGATGA
>NW_006800397.1:249648-260710 GCF_000485575.1 Poecilia formosa | reverse complement strand
TAGAAACCCGGTAACCGTGGTTACCGTGGTTACCGAAGAGCGATGCTGGCCTGTTGGATGATCTGTTCAGTCAGAAATGGTTTCCAGAAACAGGACAGGAATATCGCCGTCTGCAGAGACGGAAACGTTTCTCATTCCCACTGCAGACAGATTACCTGAGTCTGAGCTGTTGATGATTTACACCAGGTGAGTCAGAGGAAGCAGGTAAATAATCAGTTAGAAGGAAAACTTTAATTTATGACATAACCACTGTTTTAAAACAGATTATTTCCATGGATGATAATAATATAAGCCTTCAGTTAAATGACAGAAACTCGCTGCTAATCACAGCCTCATTACTAAGCAGCACTTTTTACTTTTACTATGGTAATATTATCAGAAAGTGTCACTATATTTACTGAAAAGTAACATTTCTGGATCCTGGATGAAGAATAAACAAGTTTTAATCAAATTTATATGAGATACAAATCTGTAATTTATGTTGAAGTGAGACCTCCTGTTTCTACACCAGCTGAGCTCTGCCAGTAATTTAAACACTGGAAGTACTTTAATCTAGCTTAAACTATTAACCTATTCATATATTTATATGATTAGTTACATAAATACTTTAGTGAACATTTGTCACTTCAATTTCAGTTCCATGTATTTGTTTTTTATCTGAATCTGAATTAGTAGTTTTGTGTTTGACTCTTCTGGTCTTTATTAATAAATTAAAAATGCTCCATTGTATGTAGAAGTGAGTATGTGTGCTATCGGTGAGTGCGGGTTTTGACTGGACAGTAGGAAGTAAAGATCACAGTTTAGCCGTTTTAAAAGCAGACCCACACACGTTCTTTCCCTGCTGGTTGGTTTCATTGATTCATGAAGCTACAGACTCACTGAGCTGCTTCTCCTTCACAGCGTTTCTGTTTTAGGGTAATAAAAACTTCTCTGATTTCTAAAGACATGTTGCAGCGAGACATCACACCCCCGGCTTCCTGCTGGAGGACAAAACTGCTAGCCGACGATAACTAGCATTGGTTTCAGCTATTAAGTTGTCAATATAATGCATGCGATGTTAAATGATATAATAAAATAAAAAGGGATGCAGTGCTTTGGTACAAATGATCAATACTACATCAACTAGATAACCAGGTCAGGAAAAGGTTTTAATATAAAATGGTGAAGGTGACGGCACTACGTCAGCTATGCTAGCTTGACTATTACAACCTTAACATGTAGATGTGCTGCAGAATTTGGTGTTTCAATTCAGTAAAAAAAAAAAAAACAGCAACCCACACGCCAACTCTGATAGATCATCAGTAGAGCGGGTTTTCAAATTAGCTAATCAACCACCGCTGTGTTAGCTTAGCTAACAGCAGCAGGAGCTAATCCACAAGAGTGATCACTTATTAATAAACGCAAAATAAACATCAAGCCTAAAAACTGTAGCAGACTGAGTTTCTGTTCTTTGTGTGGGAAATGTGTGTGTGTTTGTTGTTGAATCCTGATATGTTAGGGGAGCTGTTGTCAGTCAGTTGCTATGGCAACGGGTCTGTGTGTAGCGTAGCCAAAAAAAAGAGTGAGAAAAAAGGATAATACGAATAGTTTTGAGTTATTCTTTGGGGATTTTTCTGGTTTTATTTTCCCTATTAAAGATGCAGCTATTAAATTAATACTTTCATCTCCAGGTTTTGTTTAGTTAATGGCTGCAGCAGCGCGGCTCCAGATGGCAAGTAAAAGAATTGTCTTGTTGCGCTCCAGCGTTGTGAGCATGTCCAAAATTTATGCAGTGGTTAGCTTGATTTTTCTATGTGTCTGTTTAAAGTCTAGAGGGCCACATAAGAACTTAAGGTGGCCCGGGTTTGGCCCCCGGGCCTCGAGTTTGACACATGGCTTTAGAAGAGAAGGGCTGCAGAGGCGTGTGAAGTGGAGCCGGTCCTCCAAGGTCATCACCAGGCGGTGGAATGACAGTTATTTCCTCCCTCAGAAATGCCTGGAATCCAGATCCAGAGTTTCCAGCAAACCGCGGAGCTCAAACTGGGCCTCCTGCTGGTTCCGGTCGCTCCCAGCCTGCTTCTGGTTCTGCAGAACTCTGCAGCTTAAACCAAACTCAGTTCTGCAACACAGAGCAGGGAGCTGAGCTCGACCCACGTTGGAAAAAGAAAATGCGTTTGCCAACAGATCCGGACCAAAACCCGGTTCTGTGATTAAAGTACGGTTCTGCTGCAAACGGAGCCGAGAAATGCAGAAGGAAGTCCAACCAGCGGCGTTAAAAATAACTCCTAACTGAAGATGAGAGAACGTCTTGAAAACCCGCCTTTCAACAACAGGTTGAAAACGTGTGATTTCACTTTGAACAACTTTTATTTAAGGAGTTACTGACTTAAACCCAAAAATCTCACTGGAACGTTGTTGGTAAGTTACTTTCATCTATTTCAAGTCTACTGAGATATTTGCAACTGGAACTAGACAAAAAATACTTTCGTTGCTCAGTCACCGTCGTACGATGGCGTATTTGGGTCATGATTTAAAAAAGAACAGGAAATAAAATTTTCTAGAAACGAACATGAAAAAGTCAGAAATTTAAATGTTTGTTATGGAAAGTTTCTGGGATTAATCTCAGAAATTTCAGTTTCGTTTTAGCAAATTTTCAACATTTCAAACTCAGACATTTCCAAAACATTTTTCCAGAAAATTTCCGATAGTAATCTCAAAATTATATATATTCTTTAGTAAATTTTTTGACATTTGAAACTCAGAAATGTCTTCTTTTTCTAGCAAATTCTCAAAAATTCTTTGTTTTCTGGTGACGATGTACTTTTTGTTATTAGAGCCTTCTGCAACACTGTTTATGCGACGTCTGAATCCCACAATGCATTCTGGCTCCGAGCGGCTCCGGATGCCGTCTGGATTCTCTGGAGCCTCCAGGGAGAAACTCAGAGCGAAGTGACAGAAGGAGTCGCTTCTGTCAGGCTGCATGTCAGAGATGAGATGAGGAAAAGGTCAGCAGGAAACCTGCTGACTCGGCAGAAACAGTTCTATCTGGAGGGAAACCAGGAAATGTTCCTGGAGAAACTCGACTCTCTGCCAGCAGGACCTTCAGGAAAACCTCATTTAATGAAACCTCAGATGTAAACGTGACAGGAGGTCTCACTCCTACCTGATTACTGACCCAATAGGTTCTGATTTCTGATCAGCTAGAGATCAATACTTCAGAAAATATCCACATCCTGTTTTTTCTGCTTTGTTGCTTTAATAAATTCATCTTTAATTTATTGCTGAGCAGGAAAAATAACTTTTCATGGATATTATTTTCCCTAAGCACTTTCAATTTTCTGCTTTTGGTTCAAGGTTCAAGCACAAAATCTTACCAAGTATTTCTGTTTAGTTTTAATGCAAATATTTTATTACACTTGAATTAAGACAAAACTCGCTTACAACCTTTCAGAAACTTGTTCTAAATAAACAATTCCCTAGAATGTACTTTAAAAAGCCCCAGTTCCAGATTATTTCCCTTGTAACATTTTATGGTTTGAGATTATAAGTGAAATAATCTGTTAGCGTAACTAGAACTTATTTTAAAATCAGTATTAAGGAATACTGGTTTCACTGTTCACTGTACAAAGTATTTACTTTTCATGCGTATTTTATCTATTATGTCTATTTGGCATAGATGTTCAGGAAGACATTAATGGGAACATCGTAAAATGATTAGTTGTTTGTGTGGAGATTTGGGGACTTCAAAGCTACTGGATGGATTTGCTTTTGAAGGAATTAAATCTATAAAACCGTCAGAAAAGCTTCATGTTGTTTGGCACGCTTCATTTTGAAAAGTCAAAATTTCACTATAAAAAACTCAGAAATTTGCCAGAAAAAACAAAAACAAGGACATTTTTAGATTAGTTTCAGGAATTTTCTGTAAAGTTTCAAAAGTTGAAAAATGTTGACTTTTGAAAATGTGAAATTTCCAAGATTTTTCTAAAAAATAACAAAAATTAGAGATTAATCTAAAAATTTCTACATTTTAATTACTTTTGTCTCAATGGCCCAAATACGACTGTGAGTGATGGAAAGTTTTTCTAAACTCGTTTCTGGCACAAATATTTTATTCCACTTGAAATAAGATAAAATTAACGAGCAACTTCCCTGCGAGGCATAAAAGATCGATTTCATTGAATGATTCCTCAAATTTGATGAAAAGGTTCTAGTGATGAGTGAAATAGTCCAGATTTTCCCTTATTGTTAGCCAGGTGAAAGGTGTGTTTTGTGCATTCAGACTCACATCCTCCTCATCCTCTTCCTCATCCTCATCCTCATCAGGCTTTGTTGTAAGTTAGTTTTAATTTATTTCAAGTGTGCTGGGACATTTGCAGTACAAACTATAGACTGAAATCCTTGGTAAGGTTTTGTGTTTTTTGCAGTGTAACCTGGAGTTTTTTGGGAGCAGTGATGGTTGTAGAGTCGACCAGCTGCTGGGAGGAAGGATCTGTGGTTACGCTCCTTTGTGCACCCTGGATGCAGAAATGTTTGAGTGATTGCAGTTAAACACCTCCTGAGTGATCCGCCTTCTTCTTTCCTTTTGTTTTCAGGCATCAGGCCTCCCATCATGAACGGGCCGATGCACCCGCGCCCCCTGGTGGCGCTGCTGGACGGCAGAGACTGTACCGTGGAGATGCCCATCCTGAAGGACGTCGCAACCGTGGCGTTCTGCGACGCTCAGTCCACACAGGAAATCCACGAGAAGGTAACGTCCACACGCTGATGATGCAGCTTTAGAAAAGCCTCCATGGCGTCTTCAGATCGATTCCTCCACATCAGGGTCAAACTGTTTCATGAGGCGCAAGGCATGGCGCGGTGCGGGGCGCGGCGCTGCTCACCGCCATCATTTCACATTCAGCACAGCTGCAGACTTGCATTATGGATTTATATTATATATTTTACATATCTAAAAACAAAAATTATGCAACTCACCCTGAGAAACTGAACAATATTCCTGCAGACAAATTCTTCTGATCAAGAAATCCTGGGGTTGTTTCCGCTTATATCCAGCTTTTCTTTTTAACCACTGTTCTTAAGCTACTCATGCATTGTTAGTTAAACACAGTCCTTTGATGAGCCAACTGTATTTGACGACTCAAGACATAAAAGCTACTAGGACACATTTACTTTTAATACAGACAATAAGTTATCAGGATATTTTGATTCCTGGGCAAAATTTGATTCTCACTCCTTACCAGTTGGTGGCGATAATGGTCCATTAAGCTGTTGGACAATCTCCATTAAAAAAAAGACAAAGAGAAAACAGTGTGACATCATCTCCCTAGCAACGGGGTCAGCGTTAGAAGAACAAGTCTGCTTTGAATGCAGCAAATAATCTGTTGATTTCGGTGCACCTGCTGCTGTTTCCTATGATTTAGGTTGAACTTTCAGGACGGATGCTGGTTCTGTGTGTGCAGGTGCTAAACGAAGCCGTGGGGGCGTTGATGTACCACACCATCACCCTGATGAGGGAAGACCTGGAGAAGTTCAAGGCGCTGCGCATCATCGTTCGCATCGGCAGCGGCTACGACAACATAGACATCAAATCCACCGGGGAGCTCGGTACAAACCACAAACACCCTCAACTGACCACAAGATTGGTTTCGCTGACAGGCTAACTCCTTTTAGCACAACTTAATCACAACAACAGTCTTTTCCAATCAGACGGTGTAGAAGCAGAAATTAAAACCCAGGGAGCCGAGAGAAGCGGCTTCGTCCTCCATTGATGCTGTCGGTGGATGCAGCTAGTGCGTCAGGTTTACCAGGTTTACACGAATACCAAAGGTTCCAACTCGGGACTTTTGTGTAAAAAAAATAAATACTGCGTCTGTGATCAAAATTAAACGATTAAAATGCAAAAAAATATTACTTTTAATAAATGCCAGTTAAAGTGTAATCTGTTCCAGCGTGATAATAAGAATGTTGTGATGTGTGAGGAACAGTACACAGGGGGCAGGAAACAAATCTAATACTAAGGAATAACCTGACCTAACAACATAGAAAGAAACTAGGCTCACTAAGAAGGCCTGAACTAAAACAAACAGAAACAGGAAAGAGGAAAGGAAAACAGAATAACAAACAACCGAGGACTTACCAGAGAAGTCTGGTTGAAGTTCGTCTTCCTCCCAGCAGCTCCGTGACTCTGCAGACGTCAGCTGGCTCTCCTCCAGAAGCTCACCTTGCTCTCTGCTCCGGCAGGTATAGCCGTGTGCAACATGCCGGCAGCGTCGGTGGAGGAGACGGCAGACTCCACGCTGTGCCACATCCTCACCCTGTACCGACGCACCACCTGGCTGCACCAGGTTTGTAGCTCCGCAGCCCAGACAGCAGGCAGGGAACCAACACTCACTGGGTTTGTTGGAGGTGTGCATCCGCTCACCGCCATCATTATTTACACTATAACTAACAAATAATCTCTGCCAACTGACATATAAGCAAAATTGAAACATTTCATTTTCTTTAGAATGTGGCTGTATTTGAAAGACGTTGATGTAAAGTGTAGAAGGTACAGTAAAATGATTTGTTCCTCAAATCATTGCTTAGACTCATGTGTTGTAGTCTGACAGGACTTAGCTTGTGGTGCAGAGTGAATTACAGCAGGATCACCGTGTGTCTGCGCTGTCCGCTCCGTTGAAGTGACGATGCGTCTTCACTCCCGCCAGGCTCTCCGGGAAGGGACGCGGGTTCAGAGCGTGGAGCAGATCCGAGAGGTGGCGTCAGGCGCGGCCAGGATCAGAGGAGAGACGCTGGGACTCATTGGGCTCGGTGAGTATCCAAACTGGTGTCACGAACTGGTCCACATCAGTTCAGGCCTTTTCATTTCGTACAGGACAACTAATCTGCCCGAGCAGAAAGGCATCGTTGAAGGAAAGTCAGGAGAAGTCAGATTAGTATAAGATTTGGAGGAGAGCAAACTCAAACTTTTTTACCTACATGCTAAAAAGCTTGTTGCTCAGAAAGACAATCCTGTATAAGACACTTACAATCTAGACGTAACAAAGCGGATGTGTTTGTAGGCCGGGTCGGCCAGGCCGTCGCCCTGCGAGCCAAGGCCTTCGGCTTCAACGTGATTTTCTACGACCCATATTTGGCCGACGGCGTAGAAAGATCCCTGGGGCTCCAACGGGTCACCACCCTGCAGGTAAACCCAGCCGGCCTTCATGTCTACCTTTCTGTGCCTTCAGATCAATTAAATGGAGGATTCCAGTAAATGAGATTAAACCTCATTTACAGTTCTGGTCAGAAAGCTTTAGAAACATCTGAAGGGCCTGCAGGCAGCAGGTCCTGCAGCGTAAATGTTTCCATCTATTACTGAGTGACATTCTGATGGGGATTTATCATCTTCCTCCTCAGGACCTTCTCTTCCACTCTGACTGTGTCTCTCTGCACTGCAGCCTCAACGAGCACAACCACCACCTGATCAACGACTTCACCATCAAACAGGTACGCCGAGCCCAGAGGCTGGCAAGGCCATCAAGGAAGCTCATAAAGTCACATCAAGCCCGGGCTGAATGGTGTGTGTGTGTGTGTGTGTGTGTGTCGGTGTGTGTGTGTTAAAGATGCGGCAGGGGGCGTTCCTGGTGAACACAGCCAGGGGGGGCCTGGTGGATGAGAAGGCTCTGGCTCAGGCTCTGAAGGAGGGCAGGATACGCGGGGCGGCTCTGGATGTCCATGAGGCAGAACCTTTCAGGTATTACTCTACTGAGCAAATGCTTCATCAAGTTGTAAGAGAACTGGCTTCGTTGAGCATCAAACCATTCTCCAGAAGATGTTTGGGTTTTCCATCTACCCAACAGCAAACTGCAATCCAGCTTCTTTTGTTGATATCATCTCAGTCCAGAATAAAGTGTTGAAGTGCTCCTGCTCCAGATTCTGATGATCTTGATCCTTTGGTTGTTCTTGAACTTCCTAAACAATTTGAGGGAGACGGTTTGGGTCAGAGGTTTGGCGGTTCGAACAGAACCATGATCCCAAACAAACATCTAACCTGGATAACCAAGGCCCACACTGAGCCGGCAGGCCAGCAGCGAGACACCATCTGATTTCAGTAAACTGTAACGTCTCTGATCAGAAAGATGGCGGAAGCTTGTTGGTTTCTCTGAAACTTTAGGGACATTTGTCCAAATGTTAGTAGGGCTGAGTGTATGTAAAGTTTTGACCTTGTGTGGATTAGAGAAAACCCACAACAAATTGTTGCATTTAATTTTTGCATTAAAAGTCCCAGATCAGTATCACACCTAATGCTGATGACGGTTTTCTTTCTGTGTGAATCCCAGTTTGTCTTCTATGTTTGAGTTAAATGATAAAGTAACTGGACAGAGTAATTTCCTGCAGCTGATCTGAAGCGTACCGTTTGTTGCTGTGGCAGCTTCAGTCAAGGTCCACTGAAGGACGCTCCCAACCTGATCTGCACGCCGCACGCCGCCTGGTACAGCGAACAGGCATCACTGGAGATGAGAGAAGAGGCGGCGAGGGAAATCCGGAGGGCTGTGACAGGTTGGTGAAGAGTCAGTGACCAAAGGACACATTTTAGAAGTTCCCTTATCAGACAGACAAAACAGATTTGTTTTGCTGATCCTTATTTGTTCATTTTCAGGTCGAATCCCAGACAGTCTGAAGAATTGCGTGAATAAGGAGTTCCTCTCACCCAACAACCACTGGGCCGTCGACCCGGCTGCGGTCCACCCTGAGCTCAACGGCGCCTACAGGTACCGGCCGGCGCTGGGGCGGGCAGGCTGAGTTATCGGCAAGAATTGGAGATGATCCAACATCTAGCTTATCAATACATGTAGCTGCCAGGTTAGGCCAGCAGTGCTTCGTTAAAGTATTTATACACTTTACTGTATTTTACTGGATTTTATGTGATCAACACAACTCAAAGTGGTTTTACACCTGATCGGCCAGTAGACTCGGTTCAATAAGGGACCAAATTCGCCATATTTGTTCCACCTCCAGCTGCTGCCGTTCTTTTTCTCACTGCAGTCAAATGATCCAAACTAATTGGAAAACCTGTTCCCCTCCTGGCCTGTGGGGGCGCTGCACCAAGAACCACTGAAGGAAACGACACAAAAACCTCTGAAGACACTGAAAGCAACTTCCTTCTTCACCAGATGGAAACAAGATGGAGGCGTCAGATTTTAGCAGTTGGAGGATTTCTCTTTAGTCTTTGGCTAAAGACCAGGAGCCATTTCTGCTGCTAGCGCTAGGCTAGCATGTTAGCTTTGGTTGTATTTACCCAGAATGCCCTGCACTGTAGTTCACTTCCTGCTTCTGGAGCGATCTCTGGTCCACTTGGTGTTCACATTCAAACCGAACCAGAGTTCACTTCAACCAAACCCAGCCTGAGGTTTGGAAGACCAGAGGTCAGAGGTCAATTAGCACTCACACCTCACCAACCGGACCGAAGCTTCAAGGCAATCGGACCAGAGTGGGGTAAAGCGGACTGAACAGGGATGATGTGAAAACACTCTTAGTACATATATGTGAAGTGAAAGGAAACAGATACATGGTTTTACAGTTTTTATGAATAAAAAGCATAAAATGTGGCATGTGTTACTAAAACCTTCGCAGGCAGTAGAGACTCACATGCTGGACTCTTGTCCTTTGGGAGCCATCCCATAATATCTCTGGCTGCATGTTTAAGGGGGCTGTCCTGTTGGAAGGTGAACCTCCAGCCTCAGGTTTTCTGATTTATCTCAATCTAAAGTTCTCCAAACAGATCAGCTGTTACTTCCATCACTGCTCTGCGCTGGTCTGTCAGGTCTCTGTAAAATCCACTGAGCTGTGTGAACAGTTTTGCCCCTCCTGCCCCTCAGGTACCCCCCCGGGGTGGTGAGCTTGCCGGCCGGCGGCCTCCCTCCGCCCGTCGAAGGCATCGTCCCGAGCGCCGTGCCCATCACGCACACCCTCCCGCCCGCTGCCGCACACCCGCCCCACGCGCCGTCTCCCGGACAGAACACAGTGAAGCCACCAGAGGGCGACAGAGAGCAGCACCCCAACGACCAGCTGTAGCCTCTCTGCACACAGTTCAGGTGCCACCTGCCTCCCAACAGGCAGGTCTCCCTCCCAGCTGGAGCAGGACTGATGCTTTACTCAACAACCCAGAAAGTTCCTCTAAACCAACATCTGATCGTTGGTGCCTCAACAGAAAAAATGGAAACAATTTTAAATTGATTTGGGGGGGAAAAATAATCCAGAAAATCTTTAGGCTGTTGGTGTCCAAAGTTAGAGGGTTTCATGTGTTCTGTGTCTTTTCCTTATTTGATGTGAAAGCAAAGTTATTGGGTTTGAGATGAATGTAACCTGCCTGTGAACAGATTTTAGAACATGATGATATTTGTATTCCAGTCTTAACAAAAACTGGTTTAAAAATACAATATCTCGTTTTCTTTTTATTTGTCCCTAAATTAGCAAGGCCCCAAAAAAGAGGCAGCTTTTTGCACACCATCTCAGGAACCTACGTTTCCGCAGTTGGTAATCTAGTTTTTCTAACATTTTTCTTTTCTAAATAGTTTTTATGCCACTCAGTGCTTTTGTTTTTCTACCTGCTTGCCTTTCCGTGTCCCGTTGCGTTAGAAACGAACAACTTTAGTGAGATATAAAGTTGATCTAATGCTTGTTTCTGTTGGTTTTGTTTAAGGAGCATGTCTCTTTGCTCTGGGATTGTGTAAATGTTTGAACCGAAGGCGTAATGGGAGGAACGTTTAGGAGAGGTGGTGAAATGGTAAACATGCTGGGACCTGTTGATTCTGTTGTTTTCATTCATGGGCTGACGAGGCGACAGACTGAGACCGATTAGAAACATGGTTTGTTTTTAATAATTCACCTATTCTGGCAGCAATTCTGCTCCTGTTCTGACCAGCATTATAACTTTGATGTAGGAATGACATTTTGTCAACCAGAATGACCAACACTATGCTAGGCTACGTTCACACAGATAATCCTTTCACCCCAAAAAGTACAATTTGTTCCACTTCCATACGTGGATCTAAATTTTTACTGCTGTAAACAGAGCGCCGCCGCGGCCATCTTTACTGCCGTA
>NW_006800397.1:242396-248786 GCF_000485575.1 Poecilia formosa | reverse complement strand
AGAGAACGTAGCTGTGGCGATCTGTGCAGGTCTCATTTTTTCCACATAATTTATCCATGTTTTAGCCCTGAGGGTTTAACTCCATCACAAATCAAACTCTGAATCAGTTTTCCCACGACAAAACTTAGCTTAGCTTTAAATTTCACTACAAGCTAGCAATGCTAAGGGTAGGACACTCAGATGAAGGCGAACGTTCTTCAAAGAGAAAAACACAAAGTCAAAGCTGCAGCTGACAGTTTGGAGAGTCAATACTCTTAACATTAGAAGATGTGAAACGTGCCATAAAAGAAAGCTTTTTGCCATTTGATTGACTTTATGCTCACAAACAACTCCTTTCGTGACTTTCTGTCCAAGCTGCATCATGAACAGCATTTTGTTTTCTCTCTTTAGCTGTCAGTTGGTTTTTCTCTTGAATCCTGAAGCAGAAAATGTTTCAAACAGTGAAACTTTTCTGAGGAATAAAATCTGCCTTCTTGGCTCGTTTACGTCTTCACCCCACACCTAGCTTAGCATATTCGCCTTAAATAGTTTGGTTTTCTGTCTACAACAGAAAACATCATCCATATATGGAAGTGCTTCCTGTTTTACACAAAGGGGTAGGTTTTTAAATTACTTTTATATTTTTTAAGTACAGAAAAGGCCAGTTATGATTTATTTCACGTCTTTTATTTTGTATTCTCGGGTTTCCTGGCTCTAAACTATGACTCTGTTATGCACTTTAAGTTGATTCCTCCACCTCCAGGTCCTGGGACGGTTACTGACAGTAAAAACGGTTAAACTTGGGTATAGATGAGAAGATTGTTTTAACGTCTCGAGAAGAAACGCCTCCCGCTTCCCACAGACATGAGCACAGAGGAGCGGAGGCGTTTCCTCCGAGCGCCTGAGATTTCCCTTTAACATCAAGCCGGGCCTTCCCGTTGCTACCATTTAACCACCTGCTCTCTTCATGTGTACATACTGTGTTCTGCTTGCCTGCTGTGTCAATGTGACTTGGTTGTTTCTGTGTCTAAAGCAGCGCCGGTAGGGGGGGCAGTAAATTACCCAGCAGTCCTTTCTGCTCCCCCCCTACCTGCAGCTGAGTAGTAAAAACAGTTTCCTGTTGCCTACCTGGTCTTCTTCATGGTGAGGCAGCGAGCGTCGCAGCCAGGGATGGACATTTCCACCGCGGAGCGTTTCAGGCTGTTAGGGCGAAAAATGTTTGATTACAAGAATAAAGTCAAAATAACGTAAGAATCAAACATTATTTTATTCTTACATTATGACAAAGTAGAAATAATATGAGAATAAAGTCGTATTGATACGAGAATAAAATTGCATGTCAGTCATAATGTGATAATGAAATCAATAAAATTATGAGACTAAAGTCATTATAATACGATAAAGATGTAAAAATACAAGAATACAGTCATAATAATACAATAAAAAGTCACAATTCAAGAAGAAAGTTGCACATCAAACATTCATAATATGGAAATAAAATAAACCTGCAACATTATGAGAACTGAAGTCGAAATACTACGACAATTAAAGACATAATACAAAATGTCATATAATAAAGAAGTCAACATTATAAAGTTGTAATAAGAAATAAAGGCATTATAGTTTGAGAATAAAGTTGTATGACAAAAAATGTGAGAAAAAGTTGTAATAATATGAGAATAAATGTAATAATTTGAAAACAAAATTGTACAACAAAAAATATGATACAAGAAAAAAGCCATATGAGAATAGCCATAAAAATACAATAAAAAGTCATAATATTTGCAGAATAAAGAAGTTATCTTACCTGAAAAAGGATTAAAAACAAGAGGAAAGTTGAGCATCTTGACGTTATACTTTATCAGTTTTACAAATAAGGAGAACCTTTATTTTTAACACATCAGCATTAAATTATCATCAGTGGCTGAACTGAATTTCGAAGAAAGAACCGCAGATTTTAATCACCATCAAAGTTTTGCTTTTGTCTAAAAACTTTCCATCTTTCTTCTTGTATTTTTGTGTCTTTATTCTCATAATATTCTGACTTTATCCTCGTGATTCTGAACAAAAAGATAAAAACCTCGTCGTCTGGCAGACTGAAGGTTCTGGGCTGACTCGGTTCTGGTTCTTCTGACACAAACTGCAAACATTCCTGGTCCAAACCGACGGATCCGGCGGTTCCCCTGAAATGCCATCCCTGGCGGGAGCGCCCCCTGCTGGCGCCCTTCGTGGTGACGTAGTAGGCGTAGCAATATTCAGTCCACATATTAATCTATATTCTACAGTAAATATCATTATTTTTGGTCAAACGATGACAACTCAAAGATATGTTTGTGACTGTATGCATTTGTATGAATTATTTTAAAAGGAAATAAACTGTGGAAAGGTGACGGCTGGTTTCTGCGTTTAGCTGTTAGCATCAGACCATCAGAAAAACTTTATTAAAATGCATCTCCAGGTGGAGGATTTCCATTTCTCTACTTTTAAAAGCTGAACATTTCTGAAGCTCTACAGATGAAACTGTTTGGATCAAAATAAACTTGTTTCCTTATTCTGTTGCTAAATTAGAGCCGATAATTTACTGATTTCTGTCCAAATGAAGGAAACGGCTAACATGTCCAGATGTTCGGGGTCAGCAGAAAAAGACGAGCAAGTAATTTGAGTCTTGATTTATTCTCAGACTCTTCCAACCAAAACCAAAAATGGAAAGAAGGACAACCGTTGGCGTCTTCTCACCTTCACAATAAAAGCATTCATCCGGGTGTGAAATATATACATTGTATCCGCCACAGGATCTGAATAAATACTTTCAGAACTGGCATTTTTTTATTAATTTACTGAAAATATGAATTTCTTTAGATAATATTTTAATTTGTTGAATCATTTGATGACTAATTCATCCAATAACGTTTTATTTTCGGTAATAAATCCTGATTAAATCCTGTCCAGTTTCCCCGCGTTAGTTCCGTGTCTCCACCAGGGGGCGCCGTTCCTATGTAGACTGATGCAGAACTGCGTCCAGCTTTACAGATAAAACTTGAGAAATTCTGATTATTGATCTTATAAACACGAAATAATTTAAAACATATTAAGTTATCAGATGTTATGTTCTTATTAACAGCATAATAAATGTAACAAACCAACAAATGATTTGACCTTCTACTCATTTAAAAGTTTATTTTGTTTTGATGGTTTAAAAGCAGCGTCACTTTGAAACTCCAACCCAGCATTCGAGGTCTGTGTTCAAACTTTAACTTTCAAATCACAACCAAAAATCAAAACATGAAGAAGTCAGAAAGTGTTTTATTTGTTTTAATCACGTGTTGTTTTTCAGTTTCATATCGAGAACAATAAATGAAAAAATTACCATCAGACAGAAAAAGACATTTATTAATCAGACCGGAGGCGGTTTGGTGAATTTATATCCAGATTTCCAGTTTATTTTGCAGAAACGTCCTTTAAACGTGCGACAGACGGGAACATCGGACGTTCATGACTGCACATCGTTTTTGCAGGGAGAAAAGATTGAAAGTATGGAAAAAGTTGGTTATGGGCAGAGCCGTGAAGTAAGAAATAAAAGTATTACGTTAGATTTTAGTTAAATATTTATCTTTCTCAGGACTTTTCACTTTTTAAGATAAATATCTGCACTTTTACTAATTATATTTTCACATATGGCTAAATGAGATTTGGTGTGAATGAAAACTGGAACTTATTAAATATTTTATAAAATCTCTTCATGTTGCCAGCAAAAGATTAAAATGTATTTTTTATAACTAGAACTTTTTACGTATTTCATTGAAAGTCACTTTGAATTCTTGAAGGTGAAAATGACTTGAGTAAAACAGTCCTTTTACTTTGACTAGAACATGTTTTAATAAAGTATCTGTAGAAAACTGCAGCTCTTCCTGATCGTTTGTTTTTCGTGTTTCCACCATTTCATTTTGAACACGTTCAATTTGACCAAACTGTGGACCAATCACCAGGCTTCATTTATCCACGAAGCACTTCCATAAATCACCAAGAAAAACAAAACCATGGCAGCTGATAACCTGCTGACACAGACTCAGGTTTAAATCTGTTAATGTTTTCACCTCTGGCCGACTTTGACCAGCTTTAGGTGACATTATTCTGCAGGAATCAGTCACATTAAACCACGCCGTGTGCAGAACAGCGAGAACTGGCGGAGCTGCGTCAGCGCGAGATGCTGGTCAGAACAGGAGCAGACGTGTTGGTCCACCGCCGGGCAGCAGAACGGTTACGGCGCCATGATTTCAGCTCCATCTTCACTGTGCTGCTGACTCTTCCTCCCTCTGATTGCTCTTCATCCTCAGCTGCTCTGTGCTGCTCCCTGTTCAAACAGCTGATCGTCACCAGCTGACCTGTGTTGACCACTGTTTTTGCCTTCAGAAGAGTTTCTGGCCTCCTGCTGAGCCCTGCCTGCCTCCTGTCTACTGGATGTTGGATTTCCTTGCCTGGGACCCTCCGGTGCCCCACCCTGCACCGTTCTGCCTCTGGTTGGTGGATATTTGTCTCCTCTGTGAATCCCCAGGCTGGATTCCTGTTCCTGGTAAATCTGTTTGTGTTTTCCCTGGTTTTCATCCAGTCACGACTCCTCTGTGTGTTTGTACCTGCCACAGAGACCGCGCCCTGTGGTCCCCTTCCACACCATCTCTAATAAACGTGCCGAAGTATCGCTTGTCCTGGCTGTGTTTCGGCTGGTTTTACTTAAACGTTACAATGAGTCTGTTTGTTGAGAAATATAACCAATGCATAGTTTCAGGTTATAACTTTTTAAAATTTAAATCTGAACATGTTTCAGAAACTTTAAAAGAGCAGAGAAAGCAGTTTGCACCTGCCACTCCTCCACTTAGTGATAACTGAAAAGGCAGCTGTGATTTCCGCCTCCATCTGATGAAAGGCAGAGTTCACTTGATTTACTGAGTCATATTTTACCAACCAGATGCAGAAAACATCAAATAATTGTGTCTTTCTGTGTGACAGTTGTGGTTTTAACACATTAACAAAATAAAAAAGGTGACTTTCACACGTTCTCCTGTTTCAGCCTCTCAGCTCTTTTCACGAAGCCTCTCACTTCCCTGCGGTTTCTCCTGCAGACGTCGACTCGCTGCTGTTCTCCAGCTGACAGCGCGTCATGCAGACCGACACCGACAGGGAGTTACTGTCCAAACGAGGCGGGGAACACGGTGGCTGCCCTAACCCCGGCAAGCTGGGGTTACGAGCTCACATCGCCCTGACTCCACGTTTCCAGTGGTTTCTATGGAGAGCTTCACTGCAGTCTGGTTCAACAGGCGGCTCCGGCCTGCCAAGAAAAACGTCTGGAGCTTAGTAAACAGCAGACACGTGCTGCAGGAGGCTGGCTGCTGCCTGAAACGTGCAGCTTCTGCAGGTGACTCCTGATTAGTTCAAACTTAGTTTGTCTCATTTTAGTTTTTGCAGAAGTAAGAGTATTGTTGATATGCAGACTGTGATTGGCGGTGATTCAGCTTCAGGGTCTGTTGAAGTACAAAATGTTATCTTCGGCCCAGTCAGTTTTCTTAGACCCATGCAACGGCTCCACTGCTGGAGAATAGCTACATAAAATGAATATAAAACATTTAAAAATCCTCTTTCTCCAAATATTCCACCCCAGTTTCACCATGAAGTCTGTTTATTTTCCCACAATCAGCGGTGTTTACTTGTTCCCCCGGAGCCCCTGACAGCCGTGACCCAGTTTCTCCCGCCAGGTTTCGATGTTTTTTGTGTTTCCTGTCTGAGACGGACTCGCCGTTCCGTGACCGAAGCCATTTGATTCCCCACAGCACAAACAGACCTGAACCAGATTCTGTCAGGTTACCTGCCCAGTGAAGCACCTGTCTGGACCTGGAAGCTAGCTGGTTCACAATGACAGGCTAACCCAGTAGGAGGGACAGTAGCCAATCAGAAGCTTCCTCTTCCTCTCAAAAGGAAACACAGACAGGAAACCAAAATAACCACCATCAGAAAGATGGTGCAGACATCTTTGTAAGGTCAACAAACTATCGCCATTCCTGCTTCCCCGTCAGCCATGTTTGTTTCTTCTTAACTCACGTTTGGTCTTGAGAACTTTAGCGAGATTTCCCGTCTGACACCTGAATGTTGGTGAGTGAAATCTGTTCAACTGTGGCTCAACGCCACACAATGCACAACCAAGCCTGCAACAGGCACGCTGCAACGCCGCGAGTGCAAAAAAACTGCTAGCCGACAACGACTAGCATTGGTTTTAGCTGACAAGATGTCAGTATAACGCAGTAAACTTTAAATGAACGTCTGATCTATAAAATAAAAAGGAACTCAGTGCTTTGCTACTAATTATCAACAGTATGATAACTAGATAACAAGGTCAGGAAAACGTTTTAATTAAAAACAGAG
>NW_006800397.1:238826-241525 GCF_000485575.1 Poecilia formosa | reverse complement strand
AGTAGCTAATAGCAGCAGTAGCTAATAGCAGCAGTAGCTAATAGCAGCGGTATCTAATCGAACACAGCGATCACTTATTAATAATCGTAAAATAAATGTCAAGCCTGAAAACATAAAACTGTAACGAACTGGATGTTCTGTTCTTTGTGTGGGAAATGTTTGCATATTTTTTGTGTTCAATCCAGACACATTTTTGGGTCTGTTGTCAGTCGGTTGCTATGACAACGGGTCTGTGTGTAGCTTAGTGGCACAGAGAGCGAGAGAAAGGCAGAATACGAGTGGTTTTGAGTTATTCTTCTCCACGGCTGCAGGTTTCACCCAGAGCTGTCCCACCTGTCGCCCTGACTCAGCCAGAAACAACCAGAGGCTTCACACTTCAGCTTGTTTCATTTGGTTTAGCTACAGCTGCCACTACCGCGAGTCCGACTTGACGAGACACAGACGACGGTAATGGAAGAACACCAACGACAAGTATTTCTGCTAAAAACGTGGGATTTTAAACTGACTGATGCGATCACTCCAGGTTTGTGGATTGAAATAACACCACTGAAGGCAGGTTTCAACTCGGTTAATTCAGTCGTGGTAGAAACAGCCTTGCCCACTTTCAAGTAATTGATTCCTGTTTGACAGGTTGCAGTCTTGCCAGAGAAAAGCCACATTTGACATGGAGCTCATTTCCATGAAACATTTCACCATCTGCTAATGTGTCCAGCATCGAGCTGAAAAAACCCAGAGTTCCCCCGGACCTTTTCTAGGAATACCTTGAGAGGAAATCCAGACCATGTTGCAGTGCTTAATTTCATCATAGATTAACATCAGCCCATTTTTCCAGTTGCTGAATCAGGAAGTTGTTTCATTTATCCCTCTACTTTTCTGTCTGTTTCTCTCCGGTTCAGGGTCGCTGGGAAGCCTGGAGCCCGTCGGTACACCGTGTCCCCCGCTCTGTGATGTAAGGGTTACAGCCTCTGGACCTCCATCAGTCTGAATTTAAATAATAAATCTGAAGTTCTTAGCCTTAAATAATAAAAGAGCTATTTATTTGGATGACTTTAATGAAAGCTACTTCGAGCTGCTAGCTTCTCCACTGGCGTTTTCTCTGCTGCGTTGGTTACCCAGAGATTCATTTAAATCCAGTTTCATGTGGCTTAAATCAGCGTCAACAGTGAAATGATGCAACATTTTCAATCAACTGATGTAACTTCACACACTGTTTCAAACCAAAACCATCAATGCAAAACTTATTTAATATCAAGTATTTGCACAATAATTACCCTCAGCTGAGTCACATCAGGCTAAAAGTGAATGTACTTTTTTGCTATGATGAACTGATTCCTTCACCAGGCGCAACCAGCTGCCAAATCAAAGTATACCAGGTTTTAATCCAGTCGGTCTCCGTCATATTGCTCCTTTGGGTTAAAGTACATTTAATAAAATCCAAAGACTAAATGACCAGAGGTTCCCTGTTTTGCTGAACTTCTTTTCAGGATCGTTGGATTCAATTTAATCAACAATCACTTTGGTGTTTTCTCACCTGATAGTCCAGCAGACGCAGTTCGATTGGGAACAAAACTACANATAAAATAAAAAGGAACTCAGTGCTTTGCTACTAATTATCAACAGTATGATAACTAGATAACAAGGTCAGGAAAACGTTTTAATTAAAAACAGAGGGAAAGTAGCTCAGTTATACTAGCTTAACATGTAGGTGTGCTGCAGAATTCACTGTTTCAGTTCAACTAAAAACAAAATGGCGACGGACACACCAACTCTGACAGATCATCAGTAGAGATGCTCAAATGAGCTAATCAGCCATCGCTGTTTAAATGAGCTAATAGCAGCACTAGCTAATAGCAACAGTAGCTAATAGCAGCAGTAGCTAATAGCAGCACTAGCTAATAGCATCGGTAGCTAATAGCAGCAGTAGATAATAGCAGCAGCAGATAATAGCAAAGGTAGCTAATAGCAGCAGTAGATAATAGCAGCAGTAGCTAATCGTAGTAGTAGCTAATAGCAGCGGTAGCTAATAGCAACGGTAGCTAATTGTAGCAGTAACTAACAGCAGCGGTAGCTAATAGCAGCAGTAGCTAATAGCAGCAGTAGTTAATCGTAGCATAGCTAATAGCAGCGGTAGCTAATAGCAGCAGTAGCTAATAGCAGCACTAGCTAATAGCATCGGTAGCTAATAGCAGCGGTAGCTAATAGCAACGGTAGCCAATTGTAGCAGTAACTAATAGCAGCGGTAGCTAATAGCAGCAATAGCTAATAGCAGCAGTAGCTAATAGCAGCAGTAGCTAATAGCAGCAGTAGCTAATCGTAGCATAGCTAATAGCAGCGGTAGCTAATAGCAGCAGTAGCTAATTGTAGTAGTAGCTAATAGCAGCTGTAGCTAATAGCAGCAGTAGTTAATTGTAGCATAGCTAATAGCAGCGGTAGCTAATAGCAGCAGTAGCTAATAGCAGCACTAGCTAATAGCATCGGTAGCTAATAGCAGCAGTAGCTAATAGCAGCAGTAGTTAATCGTAGCGTAGCTAATAGCAGCAGTAGCTAATAGCAGCTGTAGCTAATAGCAGCACTAGCTAATAGCATCGGTAGCTAATAGCAGCAGTAGCTAATAGCAGCAGTAGCTAATAGCAGCACTAGCTAATAGCATCGGAAGCTAATAGCAGCAGTAGTTAATCGTAGCGTAGCTAATAGCAGCG
>NW_006800397.1:235377-237055 GCF_000485575.1 Poecilia formosa | reverse complement strand
GGATTTCTCTTTAGGCTAAAGACCAGGAGCTATTTCTGCTGCTAGCGCTAGGCTAAAGCTTGTGTTTGTTTTGGTTGAATTTGCCCAGAATGCCCTGCACCATGCATCAAATCAAACCAGAGTTCACTTCCACCGAACCCAGACAGAGGCTTGGTGGGCCAGAGTTAGCTTTTTGGTTAGCATCAGAGTTTGATTAGCATTCATACCTAATGAATGCTAATTAATTTGCTAGACTTTCTAGCAAATGGACTGAAGTTGGATTAAAGTGCAAAAATTTACAATCATCTTATTGCAGATATTTATTTTTACATTTGTCCATCTAGGAGGTTTATTTGTTTTTCTATTAAATAGTGCATCATATGTGTGTCAAGTTAAAAAAAGAAAATGTTTTTAATTTTTTTTTCAAACATGTTCAGATAATCAAAGAAATAGAGCTTTTTCTATTCTTTATATTTCAGTGAAAAACCATTTTTCAAACTAACCGTCATGGAATAAATGCTAAAACCAATGAAAAAGCTGAGATCTGCACCTTGACTCAGTCATGTTCTGCCGACGATCTGCAAAAATGATTCTGCATACCATCAACTTATTACCAAAACAGATTAATGAACTCAATCTTAAGCTGCTGCAGATCATTAGATTGTTTCCTAAAGTCCAAGTTTAGCTTATTAAATCGGTTTTTAACGTTTAATTCAGACCATTTTCTTTCATTCTCAAAATAAAAAGGGAAAGTAGGATGTAAAACTTCCTTAATCCCGGGGGATTCAGGATATTCCTCTTCATGTGTTGTCATGCAACACTTTGCGGTGAGGAAATCTGCTGCAGCTTCGCCTGTTTTTCACCTTTTCATCACATTTTAATTCTGACATCATCCTGAACCGGCAAGCAAATTAATATGACGTTTAGGTCTGCAGGGACCAGTCAAAGCCCGCTGCAGCAAGAAAAATAAAAAAGCAGCTGTCCGTTCTAGGAAATATCTGGCTTTCTCTTTCTACTGTATTACAGAATATATGTGCCTTGACAATTGAGCCTCATATTATCATCCAGAAAAGTCACAATCTGTCAAAGGATTAGGATCATTAGCATCCCAAAATTCATCTTTTCAACTGGTCATTTATTGTCAAGAGAGCACGATTTGTAGAAAACGATTTGTAGAAAAATATATCTGATATTATATTTGACAGGATATTGAAATATACGTAGCGTTTAAAATTAGAAATCTTTTGTAGAAATACTTTAAATCCTGTGAAGAAGACAGATCAGCCACACTTTCAAAGGTTTGTGTGGGTTAAAAATGAAAAACAAAGGGCAAACTTCGCAATTTCCAACCTTTTCTTTTCAGACATGTTCAAACTACTTGTTGACTTTAACCACTTTCATTTCCCAAGCTGAGGAATATGTGCAAAGCATAAAGGAAGAAAATGTCAGACGGGAACGAAGCTGATTTACCTTTATAGAGTCAATGTGGACGGCAGATGCAGCAGCAGTCAGTCTTGCAACAGATCTGAAGCCTCTGACTGAAGAAAGTTGCCATGTGACTGTTGCCATGGGACTGTTGCCATGGGACTGTTGCCATGTGACTGTTGTATGGGACTGTTGCTATGTGACTATTGCCATGTGACTGTTGTATGGGACTGTAGCGATGGGACTGTTGCCATGTGACTGTTGCTATGGGACT
>NW_006800397.1:233091-234080 GCF_000485575.1 Poecilia formosa | reverse complement strand
AGCTGAAACTAAAGTGGAAACCCTTTTTTTTTGCATCACACAAGTCATGTGATCAACAACAGGATGATTACTACTGACGGAAATGCAGAAGAGGACGACAACAGGAAGTAGTTGGAGGATGATGGAGCAGCATGCTTTTTAACAAAAATGTTCACATGTGACTTTAATTTTGTTTCTTATTTAATGGAAACACTGCAGTTATAAAATTGTGTTTTTTCGACAGAGCATCGCCAAATTTAATTTGTAATGAAAACACAGCGACTGTCGGCATCAGCTGTGTTTCCATTGACCATAAAATTGCTGTACCAAAATTATCAGTAGAAACACTTTTCTTGCATTGTGAGTCATGTGATCAACTACAGGAAGTTACTACTGATGGAAACACCAAAGATGACAACAGCAGGAAGTGGTTGGAGGGTAATGTTTATTAGTGACTTATCGTGTGAACAAACATATTCACAGATTATTTTAATGACGTTTCTTATCTAATGCGAAGCAGCAGCGAAACAGCAGCGAAACAGCAGCGAAACAGCAGCAGCGAAGCAGCAGCGAAACAGCAGCAGCGAAACAGCAGCAAAACAGCAGCAGCGAAACAGCAGCGAAACAGCAGCAGTGAAGCAGCAGCGAAACAGCAGCAAAACAGCAGCGAAGCAGCAGCTGAACAGCAGCGAAACAGCAGCAGCAAAACAGCAGCAGCAAAACAGCAGCAGCGAAACAGCAGCAGCGAAACAGCAGCAAAACAGCAGCAGTGAAGCAGCAGCGAAACAGCAGCAAAACAGCAGCAGCGAAACAGCAACGAAACAGCAGCGAAACAGCAGCAGCGAAGCAGCAGCGAAACAGCAGCAGCGAAGCAGCAGCGAAACAGCAGCAAAACAGCAGCAGCGAAACAGCAACGAAACAGCAGCGAAACAGCAGCAGCGAAGCAGCAGCGAAACAGCAGCAAAACAGCAGCAGCGAAACAGCAACGAAACAGCAGCGAAACAGCAGCA
>NW_006800397.1:184695-231549 GCF_000485575.1 Poecilia formosa | reverse complement strand
GGCCAGGAGGGGAACAGGTTGGTTTGGCTCGGGGCCACAGCAGCTGGTGGAGGGGCAGAGGTTCTGATTCCAGTAGAACAGGGTCGACCGGGCCATCGGTAAAGTCAGATTACGGGATGAAAGAACCGAAAGTTTAAAGTTGAAACATGTTAGTATTTTCATGTATCTCTGTATTTTGTGTTTTTGCTGCGATCTTGGTAATCGTCGTCATCTTGACTCCTGAAACCAGCTGTAAATGTGGCAGTAGAGCCACTGTGTGCAGGACTGATTATTTTACCACATCCTGTTAAATAACCGACGGTTTGCTGGAACCTGTTAAAAGCCAACGCGAACCTTTCCAGGAAGACGTAGTAAAACCAGTAAAGCAGCCGGTCGGGTAAAATCCCTGTTCTCATTACCCTCAGCGTCTCTGCGCTTAGCCGAGGCACAGAGTACCAGAAAGTACTAGAAAGGAAAATGGAAAGATAAATCTACTTTCATCCTTCTGATGAAATTAAAACCCTAATTTGGAGAAGAAATTCAGTTTGGAGCAGAAACAGAGAACTGACCTGTTATTCTGTTGTGTTTTTCAACATATTTTACCAATTTATGCGACTCTGGAGATTCTATAGTAATCCAAAGCACAAGTAAATGTACTAAATGATTAGATAATGAATACATTTAAGTAAATGTAATACATGTAAGTTATTTAACGATGGTTACTCTGATTCAGGCTCTGCTACGTTCTCCTACTGCTCTCCAGCGTCCCACCTCTCAACACGTTGGAACAGATAATAATTTAAAATTCGATTTTTCTGATTTTCTGGTGTTAATTAAAAAGGATATTTTTGTCTTTTAATCATTTGATTTGGATTCATTACATAGATTTTAATGCAATTAATCACTTTTTTTTCTTTTTACCCAAAGTACAGAGTGGGAACCTTTGTTTTTGTGTGTTTCTGGTACGTCCATAAATCAGGCAACATCCGCCACCAACAGCGGGGGATGATGACGCAGCGTCTCTCGGACCACTGGGGGTTCATTTCGACTGATCTGATGGAAGGACGACTGTTTGGTTTTTGGACAACGTGCAGCATCATCACAGTTTATCCAAACTGTGTTGAATTCAAATCTCTTCTGGAAAATCACCAACTACGATTTCCACAAAACGCTGCAAACGAAGACTTATTGTCTGAAGGATCTTATCCACTTTAACGTTTTATTTAACGGAAACACCGCAATTGCAAACTGTGCTTTTATTTTTTACCTTAGTGGAATACAGACAACGTTTTGAGCACGTTTGCAATGGAAACACAGTCACTGTTTTCCTACCAACTTGGAGTAAACACACCAGGAACTGGATTTTCTTACCCTGTTTTTAGTGGACAAACTGTATCTTTATGTCCATTTATTCAATAATTTAGCATCAAAAAGGGTTATTGTATGAAATGATTATTTTTTAATATGTAATTGTGATTAATTAGACTCTGCAGTTAATTTGACTAAATCTCTAAGTTGAGTCGCACCACTACTAGATAAATAAACTGAATTGATGTTAATAAGTAATCCACCAGTAACCTAAACAATCCAAGGAAAGATGGGAAAACTATGACATCATCACTATGATGAAAGCTGCAGTTCTGCAGTAAAATACCATTAAAGGTAATTCTAATACCAGACACAGTGCTAAACTCTAACAAGCTGCTGTATTTCGCTAAGCGTTGCTAAGTGTAGCCTAGCATCGTCAGGACGTGTCCTGGACTGGTATGCGCGCGCCAGTGGTAACCAAGCCTGAACCAGTTTAATGAACCTACTGGGTTTTTGACGTGGTTAAATTTCCACAGTTAGCAGACCGTGAATGAGGATAATGGATCTGAATATTCAGTCAGATGTGCTTTGAACCCTGTTTTCAACCTTCAGCTCCACTCTTTGTTGTGGAGAGGCCAGTGGAATAAAGTTTACGGCTGTTTGGGGTTTGTTTTGACACCAAGGCGCAGATAAAGCCTCGTGATTCCAGCTTTATGAGCGGATAATGTCTGGCAGTATTTTGACTCAGTAGCAGAGTCTGTATTTCTCACAATGCAGCAAAGTAACACTAGAAAGGCGACTTCTACATACATTCTTTGACTGTTGGACTGCTTGATTCACCAATAAATACTCCATAACCCAATACATCTTTAGGAGCTCATTAATTAATTAGAGTTAGGTCTGTTTTTCACACAGGGACCAGTTTGGGTTGAACAGACTATTTCCTTTGATAAATTAATTAATGATTTGAAAACTGACTTTTGTTTTTATGCAGGTCATCATTGGCTAATATTAACATTACTGTCTGAAATATTTAAATATGACTAAAATAAAACAAAACAGAAAACCTCCAAGTCTTGGGTGACCAGCGCAGGCATGCTAGCAGCTAGCCTATCTAAGCTAATGGACAACACAGAAAGTAGGGCGACTATCCAAGACATGCTAGCAGTTAGCTTATTAAAGGCTAACACTAGTCTATTTGTGCTAATGGACAACAAAGTAGGCAATCCAGTGGTGACTAGCCTGCTAGCAGTTAGCCTATGCTGAGCATCCTAACAGTTAGCTTATCCAAGGTTAACACTAGTCTATTTGTGCTAATGGACAACGAAGTAGGCAATCCAGTGGTGACTAGCCTGCTAGCAGTTAGCCTATGCTGAGCATGCTAACAGTTAGCTTATCCAAGGTTAAAACTAGTCTATTTGTGCTAATGGACAGCAGAGGAAGTAGACAATCCCCTGGATGACCAGCACAGACATGCTAATCACCAGCCTCTCCAATGCTAACGCTAGCGAGTATCTCCTCCATTTGCCAGCGCCGGCCGCTCAGTTGTTGGTCTATCATTAATGAGATCAGTAGTGTCAGAACGGACATAGCCTCCATAGACAGGAAGTAGCACTATAGTCTTAATATTGACACTAATATAGCACCATACAAACAGAACCAAATAACCGCAGGTCAAATGGACCGTTGGCCAGATCCATACCTATGCGCTGAAATGTCTGCTCATATTTCATACCTGTTTACATAAACCTCATACATCTTCTTTCTGTTATTCATTTTCATCGTTTATGGAGATAAAAGTAAAAAAATGAAGGAAAAACATTTCCATAAAATGACAACGATGGATTTTATTTACATTGTCATTCAAAATGACAGACAATAAAAAGTCAAGCTCTAAAGTCCTGGTTAACAGAAACTCAGCCTTCGTTTAACTGCAGCTCGGCATCCCATAGTTTCTCTTAAAGCAGCGTTACAATGTGTCAGCCTTGAGCTTTAATGCTGAACAGTTGCTCCCACTTCCTCCCTGGTTCTGATCCGTCAGACTCGGTCCAGACGCCTCAGCCGAACACATGTGGAGGAAACCAGAACCAGCTTTATCACCGCCTTCCTCCCTAGCTCAAATAAATTTTGGCACTTTTGCAACCTGACAAAATTGGACCGCAGCGTTCTGTGACCTCTATATTTCTAGGCAGAATGTAAAGAGTTGAAGCTATACTGTAGCGAAGGACCACTTCGCTGGAAAAGTTCTTTCTTTTTACGAAGAAACCTTGTAAATCATGTCCTTTATTCCTCCGGTCGGGGATTCACCGCCTTACCACAGGGTGGGAGGGGAGCATGATGGGAAAAACAGGAGGGGAGCTCACCGCACTGGGTCAGAGACGAACAGAGACTTTAAAGAAAAAGACAAAAAGAAAACGACTGGGTGCATCGGAGGCAACTGCAGTTGATCTGACAAAAACAGTCAAAATAATTAAATATGCAGAGAATGAAGAATTTGGTGCAGAAAAATTCAATTTGATGAATGTGTTTGCTGCCAAGTATAGTCTACATATACTGAAACATAGAAACCAGAAATATTTTCTACAGTGCAGATGCCCAAAACATTAGCTTCTCAAACCACAAATTCAAAGAAATCTGACCTAAGCTAATGCTAAACACAAAAAGCAAAAAATGTGCAGAAGCTAATGCTAAACTGCTAAAAACATAAACAATATGGAAGCTAATGCTAACTGCTAGACATAAATATTTGCAGAAGCTCACGTTAGAGAGACATAAACAACGGCCATCTTGAAAAATGGTCGTCATTCTCAAATTAAAATATAAATATTTTTGCTTGGACCAACACTTTAAATATCTTCATAGTACTATGCTGCACTAGCAGAGCAGAAATATATTTTCCTTTAATAATTCTAATGCTTCCCTTAAATGTGACCTGAACTTTACTAATTAGATTTAAAAACTAAACATTTTAAACTTTAATTCATAGAAAAGATTAAATATTTAGCTTAATATCAGTTGGTTTTACAGTCTTACTGTTGTAACTTTGATTGTAGCTTTTTTAACATTTTATTTCCAGAAACGAGACAAAGCTGCTCCACTTTCCTCCAGTTCCAGAAAACTAAAACAGTTTACAGCAGCCTGACGTTGTTGACACTTTATTCTGCTGATGTCAGCATGAAAAACTGAATGGATCTGCACAGACCGCCTCTCCGCCCACACAGCCAGGCTGAGCTGAAACTCTGAGGTCTGAACTGAACCGGGTTTGGGGAACTGGGTCGGAGGCAGAACAGCCGACTCAGCAGCGGATCCATGAATCTCAGGTTAACTGCTTCGGCCGTGACGTCTCATATTTGCTGGTCGGACTGTGGTGGGTTTGATGATCGATGGCTCACTCTTCCCACTCAGGCAGCTGCAGCAGTTTTCTGTTTTCTGGAGGTCAAACAGGAGGCCTGAAATAATGACTCACTCATTTTAAGACTCACTTCTTCTTCTGCATTTTCCTGTCCAGTTAGCGCGTCTTTAAAACCGAAACTAAACTGAGTCCATGTTGATGAATATGAATGAAGTGGAAATAAACCCGATGTGAAAGCAAAGCCCCGCCCACAGACCTGCTTTATCAATTAGACCAGAGTGGGCGGAGCCTGGAAACGCAGAGGGAGGAGCTTTTATACAAACCACATCGCTGGAACCAATCAGAAAATTCACCTGCAGTTCCACCGTTCAGCCCACAGAGAGCAGCACTGAGATGGTTTTAGGCTAACTGCTGTAGATTTAGTTTACACAGAAATGTTACAAAATGCACAGCAACAAAAGGTGAAGTCCAACTTGAACGGTTTACATGGAAAATAATCTGATTTGGAGTTTAGCCACTCTTATCCTCTACTTATGTTTCCATCCAATTGTTGCATGAAGTTTTATAAAATTGCAAAATACAAAAAAGCTAATAAAATGTTTTACCTTTTATTACAAATGAACTGGAAAAATAAATTTGCACGCAGTCGAGGTTCTTGCATACGTAGAAGCAAACTTGTTTTGGGGCAGCGGACAGAAAAATTTTATTTTCTAGTTTTTGAGTGCGTCCCCTCCCCCCTTCCTGATGCCCCCCTGGGTGACTTCTCATATCAAAAACCGCCACTGTATTCACGTTTTCAAAAACTCTTTAAAAGCTGTTTCATTGTCTCAAACATAAAGATTCTCAGTTTTCCAGGTTTTTACTTTCAGGAAGGTTTAAAGGAAGCCATTTTGTTTTAAACTTTTTCATTTCAGATTAATCGCGTGCGTTAAAGCTGACAGACCTAAGAGATTTAGACGTTAGAATTGCAGTCTAACGTTTCAGTCTCTGGACTGGCCCATTATTACCCCGAGCAGAGCTTGAGCCAAACCGGTGGCCGGACTACAGTTTCAACACCAACACACAGAAATGTGCAAATGAGGCACGTGCTCCCGGAGCGCTCCCACACAGCGCAGGAAATCAGTCCGGAAATCGGGGGAAATGATTGTAAGTCGCCCGTGGGGAGCTGCTGATGGTGGGCTGGCAGGAAGACCGGCCAGAAAAGGCCGGGCTGTTTATCACAGACCCTTCTGAATTCATCTCTGTGACAGCAGCAGACGTGTTCATTAAAGGAGCAGGAAGGTCCAGAGTGGCCCAGCGGGGCGCGGCTGCAGAAAGTGCCGGGGTCGGCCGTGTTCGGCGTTCTCTTTTAAAGCTTTGCAGCAGGATAACAATGAAGACTCCAAGCTGTAAATCTGCCTTGGATAATATCGCCTGGCCGTGACACACTGTTCCTCATTAAAAGACTCAACTCATTTTCAAGGTTCAGCAGAGCTGACGGGCCCAGCCGGGGTTAGCCAAACAAATTCATGAGAAATTTATTCTAAGTTATATTCAGTCTCTGAAGGACTCAGACCTGCCCTGATGTCCTTCCAGTGTGAGGCAGATCGACCTCTGACCTTCAGCTGCCTGACTCCATCTGTTTACAAACTACGTCTGTATCCAAACCTCTGTTGCTTTTTCTTTGTATTTTAAAGGTTTAACGTTGCAGTATGTAACTTTTATATTAAAAGTGTTAGAATAATTATTATGTTGTGACAGAATAAGAAAGATAATGTGTGGAAAAACATTGATGCCCTCTGCCTCCTCCCAGTGGTAACTGCAGAAACACACCGCTCTGTCCAAAATAACCAATCAGAGCCAGGAGGCGGGTCTTAGCGCTGTCAATCACTCTCATGTTCGCCCCCTGAGCTACAGCTAGTTCACTACAACATAGCCTGACACAAATGTTAAGGCTAGTTAGCAAAGTAACAGCAGATAGTCGCTTTTCCTGTGATTGTAAGTCATTTTTCCACCATTTGCACATAGAGCAGTATAGAGTAGTATACACAAGGTTGATTGACAGCGCCAAGACCCTCCTCCTGGCTCTGATTGGTTGTTTTTAACCAGGAGTGATGCATTTTTGCAGACCGCAATGGCAGCCCGATTATCTGCCTGGTATAAAACTGTCACAGCAACAGTTTGAGCAAATATGGAAAAAACATATTTATAAAAGTTTCATACTGCAGCTTTAAGGAGCTATGTGGTCAAAATGGTTCAAATCTCAGGAGGAGTTTGATTTTTATTACTTTGGTTCTGGTTTGGGCCACACAGCTCCTATAAATAACAGAAACCAGAACCTCTGATCAAACCAAAGTGACTAAATGACCTCTAGATATTGTTTAGATGCAGCAATAAAAACTATTTCCTCAGTAGACGATGAGCTGAAATCAGCAACTTGGGTTAAACTGGAGGTTAGAGGTAAACATTGAGACTTTTAATCACCTAAAAGTAAACTTCAACTCTTCCTCTGAATGAGAAAAATCACATGTAAAATGGACAATATAGGCCTGATAATCATACAAACAGATATGTTCTGCATATTTAGCAGCCTGATGGGTTTGAGTCAGACTGATCGACATCAGGGGTATTAAACTCACACTGAGTGATTGTGCTGCAGAACTTGCTGCTCTGATCATGTTTTATACCATCCAGCTGCTGAACAAACATGGAGAGAGAAAAGCTGCTCCACAGATGACCAGTTTGAAACCTTCAAAATAAAATATAAAGACAAACTGGAGACTTGAACTCTAACTGGCGTTTTGAAAGATGTTGCTGCTGCTGCAGTCCTGACCTACACCAGGAAAACGGAGCGGATCAAACCAGTCCGCTGTGAAGAACGGGATGCTGTTGGGGTGAAAGTTACGGGTCAGGTAGGAACCATGTGGATCCCTCAGTGTTCCCCGACCCAGAACCGCACAAAACACTGACCATAAAACTGGAATAACAAAATAATACAGCTAAATAGAAACACACCAATTTTGAAAGAACTCAAGTTTTTGGATACATTTTTGTGCTAGCCGTATCGAAACTGAAACTTTTCACAAACTGCAGTGGAAACACTATTTTCCCGTCGTGCTAGCTCGTACCCAGCAGGTTAGCTCTGGGCACTGGCCTCCTTGGACAGTACCGGCTGCCTCCACCAGGGGGCTCCCAGCCTCCGTCAGCTCACACAGTACCGGCTGCCTCCAGCAGGGGGCTCCCAGCCTCCGTCAGCTCACACAGTACCGGCTGCCTCCAGCAGGGGGCTCCCAGCCCCTGTCAGCTCACACAAAGTTGAGTTGTCATTCGGAAACCAACCAACTACAATTTCCCAACGCAGGAAACCGCTCCCAAGTAGGCGGGGCTTGTCGCTCCAACGTCTGAATAAGACGCAGAAGTCTCCTTTGATTGGCTGAATTATTCTCATTTAAAAGTCGCTGCTATAAATTTTAATGTCTTTTAGCGTGAACAAGCGTTTTCACGTGTGACTTTAACTGCATTTCTTATGTAATGGAAAAGGAAATAGTAAAATGAGTTTTATCGACATTACTTCTATCTGTAATGGAAACAGATTTCTAGTTTCTAGGCTCTTTAACTTTTAAAGCAACTCCCTGGAAACCCGAGATGAGCAGAAACAGCTGGCTTAAATCAGGACTGAACACACTACAGTCTATTTATTATTTTTAAATTAGATTATTTCTGGTTTTCGTGATGCTGAAGTATTGTTTTAATGTATTTTGTGTTTTTAATGTCTTTCTGCTCCATCTTCTTTAAAAGCGCTTTAAATGACTTTATTATGCTATAGAGATAAATCTGCTTTGCCTAATGATGAAAAAAGATGAATAATGTCAAAAATGTACTTCTGGGACAGGATGGCAGTTTACTCTGTCTCAAACACTCATTTTTGTTTTAAGTCTTCTCTAAACCACCTTGACAACCGTTTGCAGAGATGCATGAGGTCTACATTAAATCTGAGGCATATTAAAGGCAAACGGGCCTCAAACCTCCGAACCGCAGCGCGTTGCCACATCCTCCACTCCCTCAGCACCGCGGCAGACGCATGACAGACTCTGCAGTTTTATCTTTTACTTCACATTCCTCAGGTATTTAAATCGCTTTAAATAGGAACAATATGTACATTTTACTAGTAAAACTGAATGCATCGCATTAAAGACGAAAACAACCACAAATTGAATCTGTGGTTTTTCTACATTACCGTTGAGTTTTGCACCTTTATGTATCCGATCACCAGCTTCAAACCAACACAAAGCAAAAAACATGTAAAAGCTGCTGGCCGACGATGACTAGCATTGGTTTTAGCTGCTAGGTAGTCAATATAATTCTTAAATGTATATGAAAGAAAAAGGGACGCAGTGCTTTGCTACTAATAGTCAACACTATGACAACTAGATAAGGTCAGGAAAAAGTTTTCACTTAAAAAAATAACGACAGAGGAAAGTAACTCAGCTATGCTAGCTTGACTTTGGCAACCTTAGCATGTAGATGTGATGTGGAATTTGGTGTGTTTTGAGTCACATAGTAAAAAAAAACAAGGCGACTCACACACCCTGGTTAGCTAACAGCAGGGGCAGCTAATCTATCACAGCGATCACTGATTGATAATCCCAAATTCAACATCAAGCCTGAAAACACGGGACTGGACGTTCTGCTCTTTGTGTGGGAAACATTTGTGTGCTTTGTGGTGTTGAATCCAGACACGTTAGCGGGGTTGTTGTCAGTCAGTTGCTATGGTAACGGGGTCTGTATGTAGCGTAGCCGACACCAAGAGAAAGGCAGAATCTGAGTGGTTTTGAGTCAATCTTCAGTGGTTTTTCTACTTTTTTTTCCCTTTGCTGCACTGAATTAAGGATTCCTACATCTCAGGTCTCATTTTGTGAGCAGTCCCACTGCAGAAGCGCAGATATGTACTGGAAGTAAAAGAATCGTCTTTTTGCCTCCAAACATTTTGTGCTTGCGTGAAATTCCCAGATGTAAACAACATGCGACATATCTCTACCTGCGTTGACCTTTCTTCCTTACAGATTAGCTCCAGCTCAGTCAGACTGGACACTAATGCATCACTCTCTGTTGGATTTAGGTCTTAACTTTGACTAGGACTTTCTAACTCATAAAGACCATGGTTTTACTTTTCTTTTCACTGACATTTTGACAACTTATCGTCTGAGTCTTTCAGGTTGGAAGGCCTCTCTGCCATCACCCTAATCTTTAGGCCTCAGCTGTAATAAATTAATTTCACATGTTGTTGAAATTAAACCCCAGTGAGTAATTTTGGGCAGCCAGGAGGCAGTTTTAGGTCAAATTATCAGAATAATTTTAAATGAAAAAGTCACAATTTGCAGAGAAGATGGAACCTTTAAAAACCATTTAAACAGTTTATCTGCAATAAAAAGGTTGACTTGGGGTTTTATTACTCTAAGTGGGTGTCTTTAGAAATAAAAATATACTCTAATGAAGGAAGAAGCTGATTAAAGAACAGATTTAGTCAAAAGTCACTGAAGGGTGGAAATGTTCATTTGTAAGGAGCAGCGTAAAAGTCAAGTTCATGTTATTATTATAACAGAACAGCAAACTGAAAACTGAGTTGTGTGTTTTGGGTATGAACTACTTACATTTACTCAGTTACATCTACTTCAGTGACATTTTGAAAAAAAAAATTTTATTAAGCTGTACTTTTTACTGGAGTGATTTTATTTTGAAGTATTTCTTCTCTTGCTTGAGTAAAATTTCACCAGAGACAGACACAGACCTGCAGCTCTCGTTAAAGTTTCTTAAGTTTTTTATTTAAAGAAACTGATTTGGAAAACGTTTCTTTTGCCTGATTTTCTTATTTTTGTTGTTTATATGAGTTATTGTCATTAAAATACCAACATTTCCACTTAACTTGATATTTTGGTCCACCTGATTATGTAATTTTTAAAATTTAATGTCTGATAATTTGATCAGTTAGTACTTGAGTTTTAGTAAAATATGTGGTAGTACTGCTACTCTTAGTTGAGTATAATTTTGGGGTTTTCTGTCCACCTGTGGTAGTTTTATAGGTGAGAAACTGTCAGAAGGAAGATTTAGATTGATCATAAATCTAATCTAACACACAGGAAAGGTTTTTTATCTAAGCAAAGCCACTGTTAGTCATAATAAATGGGGTCTTGTTTTTTCCAATACAGAATAAAACTGGATTTCATCCGTTTCCTGAAGAACGAATTAAAAGGTCGCGGCAGTAAAAGAGTGATGGTTTCAGGTTAAGTCTGAGGCAGTGTGAGCGCCGTGAACCAGGTGTTCAGCAACGCAGATTTATTCCCCTCGATTAAACCGAACACAGTGCGCCTCTGTTCTGCAAAGGCGGCGGTGATGAGTTAATTTCCCTCCTTCTGGCTGGAATACGCAGAGCGTAGCAATTAATGCTGGAAACGAAGGGCAGCCGAGTGAAGACAGGCTGACTGGGGGTTTGTTTGTGTGGGGAGCGCGGCCATGTGGCGGCCATTAGCTGATTCAGCCTGATGACATATTGGTGTTTACATGAGGGGAGGGCGGCTCGTCGCCTCCAGCAGCCCAAACAGAAACACACATTTACAGAAACATGTCGGCCCCAGGCTGATGCCAACTCAGAAGAAACTTTTAGCTCAGTTAGGATGAACTAAATTATTTCATTTTGCCAAATGTCAGAAGTTTGCATACGCCAAGATGACTGTGCACCTTTAATCAATTTGGGAAAATGTAAAGTTTACTGGTTTTCTGAGTTGTTGACTGTCTTTTATGACGTAAAGCACTTTGAACTAAGTTGCTGAAATGTGCTACATAAATAAACTTGACTGACTGATATTTTACAGGATTGGAAAAACTCATCACGATGTAAGCGTTTCCTATCAATCGATATAAATAATTATTGATTAGCTTTGTTTTAAATATTTGAAATCCAGCCAAACTGGAGGCCAGATCCTTACCTGTTTTATTCGCAGCTTTCACTCAACGGGAAGCCTGAAACCGCTGCTGCGCAATTTACTCAACAGGTTGTTGCTAGGTAACCATAGAACGAGTGAGTTGCTAGGTAACCAAGGAACGAGTGATGAATCGATGCTACCAACCTTGCTTAGCTAGCCATGAGAGACAGAGCAGCTAAACTCTTTCATTTCCTTTCAGTGAGTACTATATGTATTGAATATTCAATCAGATATTGATCACATGTCTATCATGACATTGATTTATTGGCATTATTTCCCTTTGCTGCGGGGTAATGCAGTCACTGCGATTTCTGAGAGTTAAAACAATAAAAACTAAGAAATTATCAAGTAGAATAAAATATTTCATGAAGTATTTGTGTTAAATTTAGTCCATTGTCGAATACAGAGAGAAATTTGCTTAGTTCTCTCTAGCATCTTGACAGATGCAACAGAAACCAAATTACAGACTCTTGTTGAGGGAGAATACATATTTTATGTATCAACATATTTCCAGACTTCAATGTAAAATCTCTACCTTCTAGCAGGTACTATCTCTGACTGTGTGACTGGTTTGTGTGGCCTAGTCAAAGGAAACCCTGACTGTTGGTAACAGCTGTGTATTGAGGAGAAGCTCCTAGCTCTGCTCCACTAACTGTAAACTTCTTCTATATTGTCTGAAACAATCCTGATCTGTGAATAAGTTTCAGAAGAAAAGCCGTCTGACTCGAACGCGCCACTTTAGCCCAGCGTACGGCACAGCCAGAGACTTTGGTATTTTCCATTTCCCTCAGGCGGCCTTGTAATGTCTGACAACAGAAGGACACCACAGCGGTCTAGAATCGCTTACAGTCACTTAATTCAATCCAGTTGTGAAGCAGATTTGAAGAAAACTGCTGAAATGTTCTTCATATGATGATATGCGGCTAAGTTTGTTTTTCTGACACGAATTAGAGCGTGTAAAGTGGGCAGTGAAGTTATCCAAACTGGTTGTATTCCCTAAGCTTCTAGCAAACAGTAGGATCAACAAAACTGATGAGAAATGAAACATACTTCCTTCCTCTGTGTTCAAAACGAGTGACTGGACACCAGATCCAGATCCAGATTATATGAACTGGCGACTGGATGGCTACCAGTTTGTCACCATTGACAGTAAGGACGATGGCAATAGAGACAGAAACATCTGCAAAGCTCACTGCTGGAGAACGGCAGCAAAGAGTTGCATCTACAGGTCAACGAGTCTCCAAAACCACCACAAGGCGACAATCAAAGAGGCTCTTCAAAGGCATTCATAAATAGTTACTTTACGGGTCATTCGTTCTGAGAGGAAGGTTTCTGGCATTGGCAATCAGGTACCAACGGAAACCTTAAAAGACTTCAGGTTCAAATATCAATCCTAACATCAAAAAGCCTCTGCTGAAGTCCCCTCTAAAGCTGACCATGAGAGAATTTCAGCCTCATCGATCTTATCTTGTGGTTCAGAGACTGACAGAGTCAAACTGTGAAATGACTCAAAAAGCCTCAAAGCAAACTGGGTTAAATTCCCCAATCTGCTGGGCACATTATCCATTAAAATGTCCTATTATACGGAGCAGCAGAGAGACAGAGCCAAAGTCAGGGAGCATGAAGGGGGCAGGGACGTCACTGAGGAACAGAGGGTAGAGGAGGGAGGGAGCAGGAGGGGGCGAACCTCCTGAAAGACATAAATAGGCGAGAAGGAGTTTGGATCCTCGCAGTCACTCATCCCGACAGCCAGGACCGCTGCTCCCCCGCCCCTCCTCCAGCTCTCCTCTCCACTCATCCACTGCTGGAACCAGTGAGTATCTCCTCACCTTCACCTGGTGCTAACACGGCCTAATCAAACTAAAGCCTGGGTCTGTTACTGATGGGAAGCTGTTTGGCCTGCATGCAAACATACCGGCACGTCTAAGGTGAGCAGAGCGAGACAGAAAGCAAACGGAGATGGATGAGTCAGGAAGGAAGAGTCAGAAAGCAACCAGATAATCAGACAAAAATCATGGATGTTGCACATTAAACTACTTGGTTGATGAAAAGTCTTTGCAGTTTTATGAAGGAAGGTGGAATTATGTATCTGTGTCTAGCTGAACGCATGAACTCTCAAACTGACAGGTGATTATAGCTGAGGACTACTCTCAAAAGTTCTCCACTGCCTTCTCGGTTCAGGAGGAAGACTCAAATTTCTCTTCAAACCATTGCAAAGTCCCAGACATGGGAACAGGAACCGTAGCTCTGGTCTATCACGGTAGCCATCGCCTGCCGTCATCTATCACGGTAGCTATCGCCTACCGTCGTCTATCACGGTAGCTATCGCCTACCGTCGTCTGTCACGGTAGCTATCGCCTACCGTCGTCTATCACGGTAGCTATCGCCTACCGTCGTCTGTCACGGTAGCTATCGCCTACCGTCGTCTATCACGGTAGCTATCGCCTACCGTGATAGGCCACAGCAGTAAAGATTACTTGTAGGAGTTTTATTTTAGTGTAAATATGAGTTCAGTTTAAAACTAATTTCTGAAATGTAACTTTGAAAATATTCAGCAGGTTTGCTTTCTGGATTCATGTTATTAATTTAAATGTTTATTATAAACAGAGCAGTCGTTCCTCATTGGTCCAGTAGAAGACAAATTGACTTCTTTTGGTTTTGGAAGATGATTCAGTTAATCCAAACCACTTCTTGGTTGGAGGCACCAGGTTTATAAGCTTTAGCCAGAACAATTACCCTAACAGGGCAGTTAAAGTCGCTAATGGGGCAGTTGGGACATGTGAGTCAATCTGTTCAGCTTAATGTTCGGGTCCATGTCCCCAGAGATGTCAGGCAAGTTGCTTTGATCATGCTCCAAGTTGCTAAGTGTTGCAAAGGTGTTAGAAGGATGAAAGCAGAAGCTTCCTCCTCTGCTTAGAGTCGGTGTTTCATGTTTAACATGAGCTACGTTCACTCAGCAGGTCACGATTTCTTGCTGAAATCTGATTTGTTGCATGGTCGCTCATGCTACTAATTAAAAGCAACTGCAAACAGACGTCTGTGTGAACGGTTTACGACCCCAACACGAAGAACGCAGATGTCACCCCGCAGGGCTCCGTTTAGTAAAGATGGCTGCCGTTGCGGTCAGCAGACGAAGGAAGCAGATAAATCCCAGCTAACAGCAACGAGCTTTGACTGCAGACACTTTGACAACTATCAGATACAACTGGATTGGTTTTGGTGAAAAATCGCAATTCAGACCAACGTGAAACAGGCGAGAACAGGTACAAAATGGATTCTTCTTCGTTTGTGATGTTTGGTCTTGCATCACTTATTGGAAACATTTCGTTCCCACTTTGAGGGTTATTTACAGCCACTTTCTAGAAACTATCCAGTCTACTGTAAGGAAAGAGATTCATGTGTCTCCAATGAATGATATCCACCAGCAGGCGGTCGCCCCGAGTTATTCAGGGTTAGGAGTGAGAATCAGAACAAAAACAAGGTAGTGTATCATAAAACAAGTGTCTTGTACAGGATTAAATTAAACATGAAATCTGAATGTTTGTATGATTATTTGCTGTCATAATTCATAGAAATACTTAAGTATAGAAAGAACAACAGGCTGACATGTGACAGTTTGAGTACATGTTTATGAAGCAGTTTTTGGAAGTAAAATAAAGCAGTAAAAGGTAGAAGTGTGTACAGACCTGTCGGCGTTGAGTAGGATTGGTTAGGCTTTGATTGGTTTAGTAAGAACTGAAAGGCGCTGGTCTATTTCAATTCACAGAACCCATTAAAACACAAAATCAACATCAGAGACAAACTCCTTTCTCTTTAGATGCCACTGAATTTGTGAAACATCAGCAACAAGAGCCGATGCGTCTGAGTTGGACTGAAAGGCGTTTTCTCCACCAAGTGTTTTGTATTTTTTCAGACCATCAATCCTTCTCCAACCCGAACCAATCATGGAAGCCAGCAGGAAGACGCCCTCCTTCTCTGACGCCCTCCGTCGCCTGCTTGTCCTGATGCTAACTCTCATCCCCGCCGTTGGGTCGATGCCGGTCCCAACGGACGTCCCCATGTGCACGGCCTCAGAAACCGCCCACTACAGCCTCACGTTCACAGGGAAATGGACCCAGGCAGCTTTTCCTAAGCAGTATCCCATCTACCGCCCGCCTGCACAGTGGTCCAACCTGATCGGTAAAAATATACTCCACACTCTGATAATTACTGGTATTCAGAAGAAAATCATTTGAATTCAGGTATCTGCAGGTCTCATGAATCAAATTTAAGACGTTTTCATGTCACAGAAATCACCTGTATGGTTTGGCAACAGAAGAGAGACAGTTGCAGAGACAAACGTCATCCAGCCAGCTGACAATAAATCTGAAGAGAAGCTAATTAGCTAGCAAAGGTAAATTAGCAGCTAGTTAGCGGTAGTCTATCGCTACTCAAACGTTAGCCTTAGCCAAACAGAAGTCCCGTGATTGACGTATTTAAGGACAAATTACATTACTAATAACTAATGAAAGACATTTTAAGGCCTAAAGCAGCATTCAGCTTCTATGCACACAAATCTGGAACAAACTTCCAGAAAACTGTAAAACAGCTGAAACACTGACTTCCTATAAACTTGGGACTAAAAACCCACCTGGTCACAGTTGCTTTTGAAACGTGATCAATTACGAATTTAACGACTTAATGTGATGTTCTGATTGTTGATTCTATGTTGCATGACTTTGTGTTTTAGTTTGTTATGATGTAAAGCTCTTTGAAATGCCTTGCTGCTGAAATGTGCTATACAAATAAAACATGATTGATAGAAGCATTGATTGATCAATAAAACAGCAGAAGCTGTTTATTCATTGACCTTTATGGATGTACATAAACCTGTTGCACCAATTATACAAATCCTGAGTTTCCTCCTCTCTGCGCTCCAGGGGTGACCCACAGCTCCGACTACCACATGTGGCAAAGTAATGAGTTCGCCAGCAACGGAGTGAGGGAGTTTGCGGAAAAAGGCGAGGCCTGGACGATCATGAAGGAAGTGGAGACGGCCGGCGAGCGGATCCAGAGCGTTTATGGGATCCTCTCCGCTCCTGCTGTCGTGGGAGGCTCGGGCCAGATGGACGCCGAGTTTGAGGCGTTTGCCAGGCACTCCTATGTAAGTCTCCCCACAACTGGCGGCGTGCAGGCTGGTCACCGAGTGCGTGGGAACCTTTCAGCAAACACAGCAAGCTGGTGTCAGGATGGCTTTACCAGCGCCAAGAATTTCACAGCAAACATTTACCGAGGAAATACCCAATGCAGCATCCTGATCTCTGCTTTGTTCAGCAGGAACAAAAAAATATTTTTTTGCATCTTTCTCCCTAATTTTAAAAATTAACATAATTGTACAATAATGGTGGGACTTTATTAAGACCCTGAATAGAAAAGAGTTAGCAGAGGCTAATGCTAAACCGCTAGAAACATAAATCAACAGAAGCTAACGCTAAACCGCTAAACACCCAAAATTACAGGAAGCTATCATTAAAAAGCTAACCACACAACTTACCACAAGCTAAAGCTAAACCGCAGAACTCATAAACAACTTTGCAAAAGCTAACGCTAACCATAAAGCAACTTCCTGCAAGGCAACATGGCTGCTACTGAGCACACCACCGATTAACCTGCATTATGTTACGCTAACGCGTTAAACTTTTTAATCGCATGCATTAACATTGACAGGCCTAATATACACAATGCTCTCAAAAATGTTCAAATATTTTTCACATTTTGTCACATTGCAACCACAGACATCAAGATATTTATTATCTTATGAAACAGACCAACAAAAAGTGGTTCAGACTTGTGTTTAGTCTTCTTTATTCCAATAACCCTAAATGAAATCTAGAGCAGCCTCCTAATTCAGAACCAAAGTCCAGCTGAGTGTCATTTAATCTGCAGCTGTTCTGGTTCTGGACAACCAGGCAGGACGCAATGGGATGGGTCAGAATGTCCTAGTCAAAGTCCAGACTAGTCCAGCTGCCTAGATTTGAATTAAATAAGAATAATCCAAAATACAATTTCACATAGTTAAGCAGGTTAAGTTAGATTTTGGATCATTTTGAATCGATTCGAACTGGGAGGACTGGGAATCCTCTAAGAACGGATTTTTTCTGGACCTCCAGTCTGCAGCGTCTCGTCCCAGCGCCGTTCTTGTCCAGCTGTTTGCACGCTGCTGCCACGCAGGCTGCTGCAGAATGAGACTTTAACATGCAGCTGGATCCAAAACTGGACGTTACTGGACCACCGGTTCGGTTCTGTGGCTCCTTTCTCAGAAAATCCAAACTGAAACGGTTGAAATCGGCTCAATCTTCAGGACCGAGCTGGTTAAGGAACCAGAGCCGAGCCCAGCTGTGATGTCGGTCGTTGTTTTGTAGCTCCGCTTGGCGCTCTCATCTCTTCCTCTCTTTCGTGGCAGCTGTCGTTCATGGTGCGGCTGGTGCCGAGCCCGGACTGGTTCGTGGGCGTGGACGGCGTGGATCTGTGCGACGGCGACCGCTGGAAGGACAAAGTGACGCTGGAGCTGTTCCCGTACGACGCGGGAACGGACAGCGGATTCACCTTCTCCTCCCCAAACTTTGAGACGATCCCGCAGGACAGAATCACGCAGGTGAGCCGAAAGCAGCGGCAAAACCCACAAACCTCCTGAGCCAGAACCAGATTTTCACCAAATCAGACGCCGTCTCACTTAACTTCTTATTCTGCTTCGGTGAAAACTACAGACTACAGGATCAGGGGTGTTAAAAGTGCGGCCCGGGGCCATTTGCGGCCCTTGAACTGACTCTGCATGGTCCCCAGCTGCAATTAAAAAATGACACAAATTTGGAGACATTTAATTTGTAATGAAGGTAAAAATTGTTACAACATATTTTTTGAGACAGGAAAACATAAAGTACAACACAAAGTATTTGTGTTTTTATAACCAAGTTTTAAGAAAACATAAAACCAAGTTTATCCAGAAACTTTTACTGAAAAGCCGACTTTACGGCAACAAAATCAGCTTTTATTCTTTCTTAAACTTGAATAAACATTGAAACAAAGAGACACAAATCCTGTTTTTATTACTGAAAATAAATGTATCCAATAAAGCTCAAAAGAAACTGAAAACTAGATGCTTTACAGCAAACATGAAAAATCTGCTGCAGCGTCTCAGGAGGGAAAGTAGTAAACTTCTGCCATAAAACTCTGACATTTTCTAGAAAAAAAATCTAATTTTTAGATTAGTAATAGAAAATTTCCTACAAAAAAAAAAACTCCAAAAATTTCCAGTGCTAAAAATTTCATTTAGAAAATTTTTCTATAATATTTCTGAAATTAATCACAAAATTTCAGAGTTTTTGGGGGAAATTTACTCCTTTTCTTCTTGAAAGAATCCCTTTCAAGTTTTGGATCTACTATAAGTATCTGGATAATCTATTTGCTTGATTTTAAGTCGGTTGTTTTGACCTGTGATTACTTTTGAGCCTAAGTGTCGTAAACACCTGTGGGATTCATAGTGTGTCATTTTCCACAGATCACCTCGTCCTTCCCGAGCCACCCGGCCAACTCCTTCTTCTATCCCCGCCTGAAGCATTTACCGCCGATCGCCAAAGTCACACTGACAAAAATCAAGAAAACGAATCAAATCATCAGCCTGCCGCTGGAGCCCACGCAGTCCAACCTGCTGCCAACGGGCAACGAGATCGAAGACAAGCTGATCAGTGAGACCGAATATTCCTGTGATGCTTTAAACACATTTATGGAGATTTATTAGATGCAATCCAGTGGAAGCCATGTCTGCATATGGTAAAGATATAAAGCGACCCTGTGTTTAATTTATTACATTATAAATATATTATTTACATAACCACTGTTTTGCTAATCAAGAATCTCAGCAAATGCTAAACCACTAAACTCAAAAATTAGCAGATGCTAACACTACACTGCTACATATGAAAGAAATAGGGGAAGCTAATGCTAAACAACAATCAAAAATGACCAGAAGCTAAAGCTAAACCACTAAACACATAAAAAAGCGGGAGCTAACGCTAAGCATTAACGCCAACTGTCTCTGGTTTTATCTCTTCATCTCCGACTAGCGAACAGCAAAGTCCTGATTTTGCTACATATTGTTACTTTGAAGTTTCAGAAATGGGATGACCAAAGTTAAAAGAAGATGATGTGACAAACAGTTCATCAAAGTCATGAAAATTTGTAACATTTTATGGAATTAATTGGTTTAAAAAGGCAGCCATGTTGAAAAATGTCCGTCATCCTAAATTTCAAGTGGCTGATGGGAAATATGAAAAACATGCAACCAGAGGGATTAGCATAGAAATACTTTAAAACCAAAATAAACAAAATGTGCTGAAAACCCAAACCCAGCCTCGGTTCATGGCTGTTCTGACTCATGCAAGCATTTGGAAAACATTTCAAGCCATTTAAATCCAATTACATGGCAGCAGAAACCTGAGAGCCCAGCAGAGAGCGGGGCGCCGGGGCCACAGCTGCTCTTCAGTGCATAAAAACGACGGCTGGACCAATTATTTGCAGCAGAGATGACGCTGCACAGGTTGAACCTGACCAATCACCACCTGCTCTGCTGACACATGGCGGCCATTAAGAGTCAATTATAACGGAACAAGTTGGTAAAAAGAGCTAAAACATCTGAAACAAACTCAGAACCTCTCAATGGGCCTGAACCGGTTTTATAGTTCACCGTGACAGTGAAGGTTTGAGTCAGCATCACTAAATACAAGCCGGTTCCCATGACAACACCACAACAAACAATGCAGCATCCAAGAAGCTGTTGGGGTTTCCTGCCCCGAATCCCAGGGTTCCATCCGTCTGTTTATCCTTCTCTTCCACTCGTCTGTAGCATCTCTGCTAACGTCTTTCCTAAAACATGACCTTTGACCTGCACCGGCTTCATCAGAGACATAAACCCCATCGGTTTGCATCTCTGCAGTATTTTATCAGCTCATCCTGCTGCTTCCCATTAATGCATGAAGGAAACGTTAAACTCAGCAGCTTCCGCCCGCTTCCAGGCCTTCTGCTTTTCCACTCTAAGCCACGACTGCGATACGAATCAGCTGGAAACCTGGTCGCATCAGGCAGCAGAGCGGAGCACAAAACCAAAGGCAGGCTGTGTGTGAGGCCTTTCCTCCAGCTTACAGGCAGAAGAAATGACGAAAACAGACGTTTTCATCAGCGAATGAAGGTGAAATCAAGCAGCTCGATCACTGCCAGGACTTTCTCACATTAGGCCGGGGTCATCGCAGTAAAATCAATTCAACGCACCATAAATTAAAACTAATTATTCCCATTTATCGTTTCTCTGTTTCTACCAAAAACTGGATGGTCAAAGTCTTCAGTCTGGTGCTTTGGTCTCAACCAAACCTTGTTTTGAAGGATAATTTTATCGATTGTAGGTAACAACATTCACCCCACTGCTGCCAACTCAGCAACTTTCCTGCCACGTTAAGAAACATTTCAGGTAAATAAATCAGTCACTGTCCAAAATCGCAGACGGTCAGGCTTTTTATAGATCGGTAATCAGCAATGGCCAGAAAACTACAATCAGTGCATTTATTGCCTGTTGCAACAAGCAATAAATCAATTAATCACACAATCAATTAAAACAAACTCAATAATTTACATAATTTATCGTTTTTCTCTGTCAGTCAAAAACTGGATGATAAAGTTTCAGTCTGGTGCTTTTGGTCTAAACTGAATCTTTTTGAGGAATAATTTTGTTTACAGAGATTCATAATTCATTTTAGTTGTTATTCCTGTTGTTTTATTTTGCACATTTAAAATCTTCCAGGTCTTGTGTTAAATGTTCACTAGGATTTAAAGTTTATTGATCTCTGATGTGTTACTTTATTTTATTTGAAAATTGTCTGAAAACAATATTATCGTTTATCATCCAGCAAAATTTGATTCTGCAACTAGATTTAGTTGTTTCATTTGCTGTTTCTCACTCTAATATCAGCTGTCAGGTTGTTACTTTCTCAGACATTGTTCCTTTGTTTTGAGTGAAGGCGTTGTGGGGGCGACGTTTGGGGTGTTTCATGTGTTTATTGCCCCTCTGCCTCTGCAGATACCCCTCTGGACTGCGAAGTGTCCCCCTGGTCGCCCTGGGGTTTGTGCAAAGGGAAGTGTGGCGACTCAGGTGTGCAGCACCGCACACGCTACGTCATCATGCACCCGGCCAACAACGGAGCGGCCTGCCCCCTGCTGGACGAGGCGAGGAAGTGCTTCCCGGACAACTGCTTATGACTAGGCCAGGACAGGAGGGAGAGAAAGGACAGGAAGGAGAGGAGGAGGAGGAAGGAGAAGAAAACCAGGAAAGGAAGGACCGGGCGCAGACGCTCCAAGAACCACAAACGGTCCGCGGTTTAATCCCAGGCTGTTTGTGGATCGACCGGGTCGGATCCGAGTCGGGTTTGAGATCGGTTTCAGCTCCAAACGGGTGTAGTTCTGGCCAACAAGCCAGTAGACAAACTGAAAACATTTTACACAAATTTAAACCCTGTTAAATTACATCTGACCCAAAATAAATCCAGACAGAGCTGCCATGTTTTACAGACATTCTGTGTTTCTGTTGTTTATATTTATTGACAGGATTTTAACCTGTTCTGTACAGCATAACGAATCCGAACGTTAGCAACTGTATTCCTCTACATTACTGAGACAAATAGAAAACAGTTTCATATGACGCAGTAGAAAATTGTAACAGATGCAGTTACTAAAGTTAATAAAGTGTGAAAGTACCACATGAAGAGTTTTTATTATTCATTGTGACTGACTGGTTTGTTGCTTCTGTTTGGAAAAAATACAAATCAAATGGATATAAAGATGATATGAAACACAAAAGTTCATGTAATTAGAGTCAAATTCAGTAAAATGGCCTCAGTAATATTATTTCTGACTCTGCAGTCTGAATAGAATAGAAAATAGAATATTGATCCCTAAGAAGAGATTATCAATTGACAAACTATTCCATAAATATTTACAAATACAAATACGACCAAAAGCAATCAAAAATATAAAAGTATAGATAAAAAAAGAAGTGTGCACATGCAAACATGTCCATCTATAAATGAGTCCAGAGAAAAACTAGACTGAAGTCTCAGAGTTGTGCATCATAAAGTGTATGTGCTGCTAAATCTTTTGTTTTAGCCCAGGAACCAGGATGAGTTTCAGAGTCTGAATGTGTGCTGCAGCTTTTCTATTGGCTCTCAGATCAACCAATCACAGGCAGCGATAAAGACTCGTCACATGGTGCAGCAGCTGCAGGTTTCTCAGCTCAAACCGCCTCTGGGCTGTAAACTCACCACCCTGACGACGTTCTTCCGTCTGGACGGGGAAAATCATTCAGGATGGGTTTCCGTCGGGTCGTCTTCCTGCTCCTGGGTTACCTGCCGCTGGCCGCTGCCATGTACTTCGACCTGGGAGAGCAGGAGCAAAAATGCATCATAGAGGAGGTTCCTGAGGACACCTTGGTGACAGGTGAGGGGCGCACCTCCAAACCAGACTAACAAACACCTGATCGGCTTATATCCATACGTTTCAGATTAAAAAAAGATTTCCAGCTGTTTCTGCTCCAAAAAATCATTTCCTGAAAAAATAACACAATACAAGCCTCACTGATCTGCAGAGAAACACTACTCAGAGTGAAATCACTCAGCAGGAGAAAATACGCTTTCAATGAGATCATAATCAGAGGAGAGGAACTAAATAAGGATTTATGTTTTACATAAAATCAGGAAACTGATTTTCTAAACCCTGAACATTTAGAAAAACAAAGCATCTCGAGTCAGAGGCTCCTTCTACAACACGGACTGCTACAGCAGATCTTTCCTGCCAGCAGCCATCATCATCCACAAGAACTGAAGAATTAATATGATTCACAACAAAGTCTGGCCCCCAAAACAATCAGTCCAGGGGCCCCAAAAGGCCCCCATGCCCCACTTTGAACACCCTTAAAACAGTAAAATTAATCAAATTTCTCTAAATTTTGTCAATAAAATTAGAAATGTTGGTTTTATTTCTGTGTAAACATCTAAATATTATAAGTCTAAAGAGTGATTTTAAATATCAGGTTTTTGTTTCCGGGGGATGAAGCTGAGCTGCTCTGTCTCCCACCTGCAGGAAACTTCCTCTTGGAGCCGTGGGACGTCACGGCGTTCAGGCACTCGCCTCACCTGGGCGTCACGGTTACCGTCAGAGACCCGAACCAGGAAGTACGCAGGAAATAATGCCGATTATTAAAAAGAATCGGGACGTTAACAGCTGCTAGATCTGATGGATCTGGTTCGTAGGAACAACCAGTTTCACTAAATGTTTCAAAGAAAAGATACAAATAAATAAGTAATTTAAGTCAGAGGTCCAAAGTGCGGCCCGGGGGCCATTTGTGGCCCTTGGACTGATTCTGAGCGGCCCCCCAACTACAAATCAAAAATGATACAAATTTGGCCCGTAGATGCAGACAGACTTTTAATTTGTAATCAGGGTAAAAATTACTACCAACATATTTTTATGCACAGGAAAAAGTAAAGTACAACAGAAAGTATTGATGGTTTTATAGCAAAGTTTTAACCAAGTTTATCCAGAAACTTTTACTGAAAAACCAACTTTGCTGGAACAAAATCAGCTTTAGTTCTTTCTGAAACTTTTCTTTTTTGGCTCTAGTTGCCTTTACTTGAAAGAGCTCAGACAGGAAAGTGGGTAATGAGCGAGAGAAGACATGTGGCAAAGGTCACCAGGCCGGGAATCGAACCTGCGACGGCCGAGTTGAGGACTTGGGCCTCCTCATGTGGGTTGTGCCCTGTGCCACCACAGTGCCACGTTCTTTCTTAAACTCTGATAAATACAGCAGACGTTTGGAAACAAAACAAATTATTACTGAAAATCAATTTATTCAATCGAACCCAAAATATTCGATTGAATAAATTGAATCTTACTCGATTTATTCAATCGGGCTGAATAAAGTTTTTGTGTGTTTTGGCATGCCACCACATGGCAAAAAGTTTGGACACCCCTGATTTATGTTTATTTTTCTTCCCTTTTCAGGTCCAGTTGTCCAAACGCTACGGAAAATTTGGTAAATTCACCTTCACAGCTCACGCCTCCGGCCAGCACTACCTGTGCTTCCAAACCAACTCCACCAGGTTCTCTGTGTTCGCTGGAGAAAAGCTGGTGAGACCTGCAGAGAAACACAGACAGCAATCACAAACCGAACAGAAGAGCAATGCACTCTGGGGGTTTTCACCACTTTGTTCCACAGAAGCTGCATTTGGACGTTCAGATGGGAGAGCACTCGGTAGATCGCAACGTGGAGCGGACCAAAGACAACCTGCAGATTCTGGAGAGCAATCTGCAACACCTGACCAGCCAGATGACGTACATCACCAGGCAGCAGGAGTACAACCGGGTACATCGACCTCACATTCACCTGGAATGACAGAGAAACACCTGATCTGATCTGGACGTCTGGGTCTTTGTCTTTGTTCAGGAAAAAGAGGAGATTTTCCGTCAGATCAGTGAGGAAACCAACAGCAAGGTGTTGTGGTGGGCGGTGATCCAAACCTGCATCCTGCTCTCTGTTGGTTTCTGGCAGATCAAACGACTCAAAGACTTTTTCATCGCCAAGAAGCTGGTCTGATGTCGCCTTCTCCCCGATCTGTACGGCACAAACATCCCGTCAGGACCGGGAAACAATAATTAAAACATCAGATCCGACCTGGTTCACCACTCTGCATGGGTAATGAAAGGAAGGCTGAAAAATAAAGGAAGGTTTAACAAACTAAATGTTTCTCTTTTTGATTAGATGCTTCATTTCACAGGACTTTTGAATATAACATGCAGGGGTGTACAAACGTTTTGCCATGTGGGCCAAAATTGTAAACTCAAAAATAACCGAAGGACAAAAAACCCAACAGAAAATCAAGTAAATAAAATATCCTGATGTTTATCGTAGTTCAAAAACTTAAAGGGGATTTTTACAACAGTTTATTAGGGCCTTTGCAGATAGAAAAAAAGAGTACATTTCTGCCAAAAACTCAGAAATTTTGTGATCAATCTCAGAAATTTTCCAGAAAACTTTTAAATTTTCAAAAAGAAATCTCTGGATTTAAATTTTCAAAATAAATCATTTGAAATTCAGAAATGACCAAAAACAATTTGTAGAAAAATTTCTGCTGCTGATCTAAATTTTTTCTAGAAAGTTCCTGATATTTTAGGCAGAAGTTTACTACTTTTTTTCTCCAATATGCTGTAGCAGATTTTTCATATTTGCTCTATAAGAAGAAAAGCATGTAGTTTTCTGTTGCTTTTGGTCTCGAGTGAATAATTTCATTTTCAGTAATAAAAACACTGGAAATGTTTTTCAGTGTTTTCAGAGGTTTGCTTACCTCACCAGGAGTCACTTTGTTTCCAAACATTTGCTATATTTAGCAAGTTTCAGAAAGAATAAAAGCCGGTTTTGCTGCAGCGAAAGTCTCTGAATAAACTTGGTTATAAAAACACAAATACTTTCTGTTGTACTTTACATTCTTCTGGGTGAGAAAATTATGTTGGTAACAATTTTTACCTTCATTACAAATTAAAAGTCTCTGTCTACGGGCCAAATTTTAATCATATTTGAACTGAAGTTGGGGGCCACACAGAATCAGCCCAAGGGCCACAAATGGCCCCTGGGCCGCACTTTGGACACCCCTAGTTTAGAGTCGCTGAGATTGAAAAAAGGTTCCTTTCTTAAATTCACCATCTCATACTTGATGAGAGTTAAAGTTAGTGAATTAAGAAGTTGTCCTCCACCTTCAGTATTAAACACACTTTATCCAAAGCACCAAAATCACTTGTAGGAAAAGAAACACCATTAGCATAATGCAGCCACTACCATGCTTGCCAGCTAGGTTTGCTTACCTCACCAGGAGTTGTTGATAAAGTGAAATGCCAGTAGTAATTCAAACTCGTTCTTAAAATGCCTTGAAGTCGTAACACCAGATCAGACCGTCATGAAAAAGAGATGTTCAAACACAAATTATTTGAATTTATAAGCCCAGAATTTTTAATAACATGGTAAAAAACAAACGATATACATTAAATTCGTGTTGATTGCATGCAAACGTCTTAACAGAACCGCAACAGTCCTTTAAACAGCCACATAACCTTCTAGATGAATCCACACTGCTGCGGCTAACGGTGAGCTAATACATCTAATTTACATCGAGACCAAATTTAAAACATTTAACAGCGAAATACCCGCTAAGCATAAAATACACTTTAATTGAACATATTTTATCTAATATCACTTAGCTACTCACCCAAAGGTGGGGGTAAAAGCGTTTTCCTGTAAGAATGGTAACAGTTTTAATGAGCTAGCTACCAACGGTCTTCCTAATTATGCTAACAATGCTAATTAGCTTCACTGAAGAAGAAGAGACGAACTTCCTGTTGAATGAAACTTAAAACAGGAAGGATGGTGAAGTTAAACTGAAGGATCCAGTAGGGTTGTTTTTTATTACAAACTGATAAACACATGACTGGTAATTAGTCGTAAATATATTTACTGATAATTATTTTTGTTGTATATTGTTGTTATGTTAGCCAGCGTTATGCTAACTTAGCATTTAGCTTCACCTAGAAACAATCTGAACATTAGCTGATTATTTTTAAATGTTCCGCTCTCATTAACGTAGCCTAAAACAATAAGTGCCACAACAAATAAAAGTAATAACAGCGAAAATTATTTTTCATTAATTTTATTCAATAACAGGTCTTCAAATGTCCTACTGGGTCTGCTGCAATTGCTGCTTTCTTTCCCCAAGTCCTGAGCGCAAACTGGCAGTGACATCCTGCGGCCATGTCATCTGCAGCGTCTGCTATCAGAAAGGTAGAAAACACCTTCAGTTCTTACACTTTTCATGACCCTGCCAGTCTGCTCAAAAGTTTGCATCCCCTTTCAGGCTTTAGTGATTGATGTCAGCAGTTGATTGTACATAATTCTGGCTGGATTAAGATGAAGACGATTAGTTTGTTCACAGAGTCAAATCATAAGTTTAAATGAGTTAAGTTGAAGCTTTTTGCCCAGTGTGAAACATGGCGGTGGAAGCATCATGGTGAAGCAGATCAATGAAACTTACATCTGAAAATACAATCAAAAACACGTTTCCAGATTGGTTTAGGGGGAATCTGTTAAAATGGTTCATCTTTAACAGTGTTTTCAAACTTTTTCAGCTATTTAACAAAGACACACAGACCTCCACAACATCTTATATATACAACTTTAAATAAACATATTTGTCTCTTAACACTCTTATTATTGTTGTCATCTTTGTTCATCCTAATGAAAAGGCCTGTCACAATAACAGGTTGGATGATGAAGAAGTTATAAACAATTTATAAACAATAATATTGTTGCTTTTAGACCATGTTCAAGTTTTACAATAGTAATGCCATAATAATGCAAAACCATATTCTCAAAGAAAAATAAACTTTAAATTTTAACATTTAACTCTGTAACTGGAAGACATTTTAAATATTCAAACACCAAACTGAAGACTTTATCATCCAGTTTTTTTGTGCTGTGTACCATAATAGTGTTATAAACTAATAAAATTTCAGTATTTTCCCCTGAGAAACTGAAACATGTTCCTGCAGATATGAATTCCTCCGATCATCAGTAATTCTGGCTGTTTTCTTGTGAGCGAACCGGTCTTCAGCCTCTTACCCATTATTATTTTATACACAATCCTCTGATAAGCTAACTGTAGCAAATAAATGGCCGTTTACATGCGGACCACCAGTGGTCCGGGAACCACAGGTTGAGAAATCCTGAATGAGGCTTGGTGGTTTCTGCAGACAGCGTAGTTCTCTCCACCAAAGACTTTAAATATATATGCATCATTTTATCTTTATAAACTGGAGAAAATTCACAGCAAATCAAAGTTTGGGTTTTTTATGGTATTATTTTGTCCCTAAACTTTTACTAAGAAGCCTCAATGATTCAGTAAAGTCCTGACTGACTGGCCTGAACGGACAGCGACACCTGCTGGTCACACAGCGGAACTGCAGAAACACATTTTCTACTTGAGATCTGTTCTTTGTTTTTGTTTTTGTCTTTTTCTTAATAAAGAAATCTTCTCAAACAGCTTTTATTTATTTAGGAGAATAAATATTTAGGCTTTTCTCATGAAACTTCTAAAAACAGGAATCACTGATGGAGATCCTGCTTTCTTCAATCTGATAAACCCAAATTATTCAGTTTGGTTCTCTGGGTGTAGCATCACTTTATCTTAAGGCAGTGGTGTCCAAAGTGTGGCTCCGGGGCCATTTATGGCCGTTGGACTGATTCTGTGCGGCCTTCAACTACAAATAAAATCTGATACAAATTTGGCCTGTAGATGCTGATGGAGACTTTTAATTTGTTGTCAGGGTAAAACTTGTTATCAACACAATTTTCCTACACAGGAAAAAGTAAATAAAGTACAGCAGAAAGTATTCAAAGTTTCATAGCAAAGTTTTAAAAGATAAAACCAAGTTTATCCAGAGACTTTTACTGAAAAACCAACTTTGCTGCAACAAAACCAGCTGTTATTGTCTCTGAAACTTGGCTATAAATAAATAAATGTATTAATTCAAACCCAAAAGACTCTGAAGACTAGAATCTTCTACGGCGTATTAAAGCCATTGTAGAAAACGTAGGACATTTCTGCCAAAAACCTCCAAATGTTTTAGAGCAATCTCAGAAATATAAAAAAAAAACATGGACATTTTCTAGAGAAAAAAAATCAAATTTTTAGATGTTTTTCCTAGATATCAGAAATTTTCTATAAAAAACTTGGACATTTGTGAATTTCAAATGTTGAAAACTTTCTTTTGAAATGTTTTAAAGAAAATGTCTGAGTTTTGGTGGAAGTCTGCTCCGTTTTTCTGTCTCCAAGGTTCCTGATAAAACTCCTTCCAGTGTTGGATCTGCAGTAGATATCAGGGCGCTTCGTGTTCTTGACGTTAGGTTGGGTTTTTTGTCCACAGCTACAGTTTGGACACTCCTGGTGTAAGAGGTGAAGATGAAAACGTTTAAATGTTGGGCGGCTCTCTTCCAGGCAGCCACGGCCGGTGTTTGATATGCAGCAGCCAGTGCCAGGTTTCTCCTCTTTCTGACAAAGTAAGAACATTTTATTCCCACACAGATTCGGGTTTCTGCTGTTGTCACCTTCAGGTTTCATGTGTTCATGTTTTCAGAGCAGCTCGGACGTGAAGGCTTTGTTTTCTGACATCGGCGTTGTGGCAACCAGACATCTGACAGAGATCAGCAAAGTTTGCACAGTTCCACATTTATTCCAAACTGTCCTGTGATAACTGTCCCAGATGCGTTTCATCAAATTATTTTAGGCTGTTCTTGCAGATTTCACGTTGTTTCCTACCAGGTTGTGGCGTTTCAGGCCCGGCATCAGAAGAGGTTGCTCAGTTACTACAAGCAAAAGGTGCGAGACTTTGTCACTTTACAGCCAACAGATAGTTGTTAGCTAAATAACCCACTGTTAAATTTCTGAAAAGTGTGGTGTGCATTTGTTTTTAGCCTCTTCCCACCAGCTGTAAACATTTATAGACTTTAGTTTTTCTTGTGTTGATCAAAAATCGATAATTCTGCTGTTTTTCTGCATTTAACAGAATCATAAACTAGAAGACATGTTGGCCACTATAAAGCAAGAAATGCAGCAGATGGGGAAGTGAGTAAAACTGTAGCTTCATGGAACAGATTGAAGTTTTCGCATGTTTAATTTCCTGTTTTGTCTTGTTTTTAAAGGAAGCTGAATGATCAGAGGGCTTACATTGCTAAGCTGGAAAACTCTCTCCAGCACCACAGGTCAGCTGCTCGTTTGATCCAGAGTCATTATCAGCATTACCGTCAATCCTCAGTCAGCAGGAAGCAAAGTTAAAATGGCCACAAATTACACTTTAGTTTATGTTTTCAGCAACAAATAGGTTTTTTGAAAGAAAGAAAGAAAGAAAGAAAGAAAGAAAGAAAGAAAGAAAGAAAGAAAGAAAGAAAGAAAGAAAGAAAGAAAGGAAGAACAAAGTGTGTAAATCATTGCGGATGTGAAACTTAAAAAGGATTTTGTTGGTTTGCCTCATAAAAAAAAAATCTCGGCAATAAAAAAATAAGCAAAGTTTCATAAATGAATGAAAATCAGATAAAGTGCAGGAATCCTGATTTCCAGAATTTAAAGAGATAATATCCATCCATTTTCTAACACTCTGGTCCCTTGGTGGGTCAGGAGCTGCTGCCTCTCCAGCTAATGTTCCAGGTGAGAGGTGGGGTCGCCTGGACGGCGACGGGTCGCCTGGACGGGTCGCCTGGACGGGTCGCCTGTCTGTCACAGGGCAATACAGAGACACACAGGGAGAACATGCAGAAAGACCGGGGCCAGGAATCAAACCCAGAACCTTCTTACTGCAAGGCAACAGCTCTACCTACTGCGCCACCGTGCAGCCCAGAAGAGATGATAACTTTGTCTTTTTATAATATTTACTGTAAGAAGATTATCTTGACTGAAAGTAAAGATTCTCCTGAGCTGCTGGAGCCACAAATCCTGCTAAATATTTTCACTCATTTAATAACATTTTTATGCAAAGATATTCAGACATTTTGTTTCAGTTTTTAAACTCGTCTCCTACAATGAAAAGATAGAAAACTATCCAACTTAGTTGCACATTTCTGTGAAGCCGGGTTTGTTTTTAATAACTGCAGTATTTATTTTATTTTCTGTATATTGGAAATTTCAGTTTTCTTATTTTTATGAATCCACCATCTGTTATTTTTCTACTTTTACACCTGAACATTCCCAAGATGTTTTTATTATTTCTGTTATATTTGATGAAAACTTCTGTTTTCTGCTCTGTTTTGTAAAATTTTCCTGAGATTCTGCAGAAACATAAATGCAGTGAAATCCACTTTCCACTAGGTGGCGCTCCTGAACTGTTTCAGTCAACAGGCATCAACAAAACCTGGATTATACAGAAATACTGCAAATCACAGTGAAATATAATTATAGTTTTAGACGGTTTTTAAAGTATAAACTACATTTTGCAGTGGGAAGTTTAAACCTAATTGTTGCCTTTTATTGTTGGATTCAAATCAATAATTTTGCAGTTTAATAAAATGAATATTTTGCTTTTTCTGCAGTTTAAAAGCTCCGTCTCAAACCAGCAGCAGTCTTCACACCCCGCATGGAAACAAGTCAGGTGAGCATCGCTACACCCAAAACACCAAAATCCATCAAAATGTTTCCCGACATCATGAAAGATATTCCATGTTACTTACTGTCAGTTATGAGTCTTTACTCTGTAGATGTGCCAGGATTATGATGTTCTGCATAAAGTTATCATCAGATTCTGATGTCATTTGGTCATTTAAAGATGATGAATGTGCAGCCAGTTTGGATAAAATAAAACAGCTTAAATAGTTTTAATCAGTTTATCCGTTACTGACCAGGCAGAACTCTGTGCTTAGAGGAAAACCCAACAACTCACGTCTTTCAACTCTTTCTAAGAAACCAAATTTACTTTCATCTGAAAATGATCAAAATAACTCAAATAAAATAACATTCACTGCAGTTTAAGGTGTGTGAATAGTTTTGCACTTAATTGGCCTGTTGGGGTTTGAAAACGAGCCAAATGCAGAAAGAAACAATAAATACTGAACAAAATATGGCAAAACATAAACGGATGTAAACGAGGAAATAAAGAAGAAACCAACACAGAAGAACATCGTTGTTTTCTTCATTATTTATTAATCCGACTCTTAATGTGGCTCAACGTTAGCATGCACCAGCGTACTGATGCTAATGTTAGCATACTGGCTAACATTAGCATTTTAGCTTTTACACTGTTATTTCCATACAACCAAACTTTGGCTCAACATGCTAGTGATAGCCCTCATTGCTAATGTTAGCTTCATAGCTTAGCTTAGATTTTATCCAATCATTGATAAATATATTGGTTTATAAGCTAAAGTTAAACTGAATTGATAAGGTCAGCGTTAAGCAACATGCTAGTGATAGCTCACATATTAAGCTAACAGTAGCATCTAAACTTTAGCATTTTTCTAAATATGAGACACTTTTGGGAACCATGACATGACAGACGTAAACTTTAAATCTTTAGTTTTAATTATTTACGCTTTAATGGTCAAAACCTCTGATCTTTTTCTGTTTGGATTTAGTGCTTCAGATTCCCTACGAGTCTCCCGTGTTCGTCCCACGTCACGCTTCAGCCTCCAACATGTGAGTGTTTATGTGACATAAAACCTCATGTTTCACGTCTGATAAATTACTACTGGTGTTTAATTAGTGTCAGTATAATAATTTCTACCCGTGTGAAACAAGGTTGTAACTTTCAGAGTGAGCAGCGTTCTGCCTTTCTTCGCTCCACTGCTTTGAGTTTCAGGGTTTCTCACTTTGGGCAGAATAAATGTTGCTTTTGCTGAAAGCTTGTGGTTAAAGGAAGCGGTGATGGCAGCGGCGCGATGCGGCTGAACTAATGAAGTGTGCCTTCCTGTGTGGCAGCAGCCAAAGCCTGGAGCTGGATGACAGGAGTCTGTTCAGGAAAGTGGGTGTCTTCACTTAAAGCCCATCTCTGAGGGCGGGGTGTCCAAACTTTGTGGCATGTGGGGAAAAATTGTAAACTCAAAACTAACCGCAGGCCAGAAAAATCAACTTAAAATAGAGTAAATAAATTATCCTGATATTTTCTGTAGATCCAAACTTAAAAGGGATTTCCACGACGGCCTATCAGGGCCTTTAGAGACAGAAAGAGCAAATTTCCATCAAAAATTCAGACATTTTGTGGTTCATCTCAGAAATTTTACAGAAAACTTTGAAATTTTCAAAAGAAAATCTTCAACATTTGAAAATTCTGGCATTTTGATGTTTTTTTCTAGAAAATGCCTGACATTAATTTAAAATTTAGATTTTTTTTTCCCCCAGCAAATTTCCTTATTTTTCCTGGAAAGTTCATGAAATTATGCTCAAAATTTCTAAATTTTTTGACAGAAATGTGCTAGTTTTCCGTTCCCATGTTGGCCCCGAGACGCTGCAGCAGATTGTATTAAAAGAAAAACATCTGGTCTCAGTTTCTTCTGGGCTCCACTGAATACATTTATTTTCAGTGATAAAAACAGGATTTGTGTCACTTTGTTTCCAAACATTTGCTATTTATCAAAGTTTCAAAGAAAGAATAAAAGCTGATTTTGTTGCAGCAAAGTTGGATTTTCAGTAAAAGTCTTTGGATAAACTTGGTTATTATGTTTTGATAAATTTTGGTTATAAAACCACAAATACTTTCTGTTGTACTTTACATTTTCCTGCATAAAAATTATGTTAACATTTCTTTTACCCTGATTACAAATTAAAAGTCTCTGTCTGCAGCTACAGGCCAAATTTGGACCAGTTTTCAGTTGCGGCTGGGGGCCGCACAGAATCAATCCGAGGGCCACAAATGGCCCCGGGCCGCACTTTGGACACCCCTGCCTTAGGTAGTATGTTGCCCTGAAGTTTAAGCAGGAAGTGAGGCTGAGGAAACGTTTTTCCTCTGCTGCAGCCCATTTCTGCGCCCAGGCTGTCGGTGATGGCGGCGCTGCCAGAGGGACGCTCAGGTGAGTCGCTGTCAGACTCCAACGCGCCGCAGCTGAACAGCTCATCATGTTCTCACAGCCACAGAGAGTACTGCTGAGTTAGCACTTCTCCAAAATTCAAAGTTTAGTGGAGGGAGTTTTGACACCTCTCTTCCTAAAAACATTAATTTCCAGCCATAATCAGTAACTTAACACCATCCGCTCCTTCGTGGGGTCGATGTTTCAGTCGACTGAAGAACTTTAATTTGCCGTTTTTCATTGGTGAACTGTGGATTTCTCTGGTGTTTTGCTCAGGACCCGCCACCCACAGGTCCTACAGCCAGAACCCACTGACCTCCCACTCTACCCACTCAGCCACCATCAGGTGAAACGCTTCACTCATCTCCTCAATTATCACTTCAGATAAATACAAAATCTATCCTTATGTTTAAGGTCTAACTGTTAAAAACTACTTTTGAGCCTTGTAGACATTTTAGCAGATAAACTGATATTTTTCTGAAGTATGTTACATCCTGTGTCTGGTATTAATTCTTTGTGCTTCTGAAAAATGAGGAATTTGTTGTAAATTCGGAGTAACAGGATCGTTTCTGTTGCTCTCCAGCCGTTTTTCTCCCTCCACTCCAGAGTCGTACGGTCAGAGTTCAGCCTGGAAGTCGCCTCAGCTCAAAGCGTCGTCCTCCTTCAGGCACTCTGCGTCCTTCCTGGGGTTTCCCCCTCCTTAACGCTTCTGCTTGGATACGACTGATGATGCACATGAAGATGTCAAATGTGCAGCTTAAACCCAACATGAAATGAGACAAACTGCTCTTCACTGTCAAACTGTAAATGAAATAAATTGAAATGAGTTTGGAGTCTGAGTGAAATGGTTCGATCGCAGCTAAAGCAGCTCTTTTGTTTCTGCTCTTCAACTTTAAATATTCTGCAAACTAAACAGACTCGTCCATCGTCAACCTGAGGAAATGAACAGTTAGCATTAGCTTCTGCTGACTATTTTATGTGCGGATCAGTTTAGCTCTTTCAAAATAAGTCTTTACGTTTACCGTTAGCCTCCAATAAAATAGTAGTTTAGCATTAGCTTCTAGTAATTTTTTGATGTGGTTAGCAGCTTCGCGTTAGCTTCTGATCATTTTTTAGGTGTTTAGCATTTTAGCATTTGTTTCCACTAGCATTTTATTTTCAGAGATTTAGCGTTTGTGGAGCTACTATTCTTGTTTAGCAAACTAGTTAGCGAAGCTAATTTTTTAGTTGGCTGTGCCCACCACTGGCAGTAAATGAACTTAGTGCAAACATTTAATCTCCGTTACAAACATTTCTAAAAATGTGCAGCAGGAAAAGGAAACGTGTGATTCTGTGGTTCAGTGTGCAGGATACGAAGTAACACCAGACATTCACAGCAACCACAGTGGCCATCATGAAAAATAATCAGTAAATATGGTTTCTGTCAGACCAATTATGTCCAATTTGACACCAGAAGTATTCATCAATGATAAATATTGGTAAATTTAATGCAAAGAAACATTTTCCTTGATGGCCACGGTCTCCATCTTGAATTGTTCAGTGACCTTTCAACTGGATTTGTGGGTGTGGCCCAAAGAGCTCTTTTTATTTCTGAAAACTTTTTAAATGGCTCACTGAAAAACAGTTTTTGCTTCATGTTTATGGGATGTTGGGGTTTAGATACGTGGCGCTTCCTGCGCTGAAGTCGGAACCGTTTCATCTGCAAAGCCGAGCTGGAATTAGTTGGCACACAAAAGACGATGACATGTAAACGTTTGGCTGAAAGATGCTGCAATAACATTCCCTCATCCTGTCTGATGGAATCCGTCTGAGCGCCGTCAGCCGGAGTCCAGGCGTGCCGGATGCGTTTCGCCAACTTGTTATTTCACCTCAAACCTGTTACAAAACAGCTGCAAGTGAAGACAAAGGGAGTGTATCCACTCAGAAACCGGATATCACCTGCAGTCACGGCGGCACGGAAAGCCTCGGCGGCCCGATGTGTTCAGGCAGGTCGGTTCCTCCTCAGCGGACCGCCGCGGTCGGCGCCATTGTCCCGGCTGTCAGGCTGCTGAATAACGCCTATTGAAGGCGGCTCAGGTGTGGCTGTGTGTGTGTTCTGGACCGGCGCACGCAACTTCCAGCCTTTTACTGCACTCTGTTCGGGAGGGTTTTGTGCCGAGTCTCTGGAGCTGATCCTCTTCCACGCTCCAGTGAGATCTGAAGCAGTTTCCTGTTTTTAAGAGAAAGGCGGCTGAGCTGTCAGAAGTTTCCACTGACCGTCGAGCAGCAAAAAATTTATATTACAACAAAGTCACTTAATTTGGAAAAATCATTTTTCAACAAAACGTTTTGGCTTATTTTGCAAAAATAGAATGGAAGCAACTTTTTGCATCAATCAAATTATGTGATGAACTACAGGAAGTTACTACTGGCAGAAACCATGAAGAACAGACGGCAGGAAGTGGTTAGAGGACGATGGCGCAGCATGTTTTTAATGACTTACTGCGTGAACAAACGTGATTTTGTTTGCATTCCTTATTTAAAGGAAACATTGCAATTGTGAAATTGTGTTTTTTCAACATTAGCTGAATATTGACAAAGTTTTGCTCACATTTGTAAAAAATAAAAACCCACTGCTAATGTGTCACACTGAGTGGAGACGTTTAAATCAGCGTAATCTTTTCCTCATGTTGGTAATAAGGAATAACGGGTTTTTAAACTTTCTCTCCTGCAGCTTCACGTGTCGCTGCAGGCCGTACAAATGAGCTCTGCTACTTCAGAGAGCTAAAGCAAACTGTTCTGATGTCGGCCATAATTATTCAGCAGCATGTTCCCACTGACTGTCCTCTGCTGTTTGCCTCTGCAGCTCCATCACAGTGTGTGTGTGTGTGTGTGCGTGCATGTGTGAGGGGAGAAAGAAGCCTCCCTCTTAATCTGATCCAGACTTCACACTTTGTCGCTCGGCGTTTCAGCCTCGTACCTTTGGAGGTGTAATCCCTTCAGGCAGGACATGACACGACCCAAATGATTTCACACTGGAGCCATTTGTCTGTTAGCGGCTGCAGCCTGAGCCCACGGCGTCATCTGGGATCTTCATCACGAATGAAGTCTAACACTCAAAGTGATGATGAAGTTTAAACTGCAGCCAATGAAGGTCAGATTTACCTCATAATGTTGGTTTAAAACAAACCATTAAAATAATGTCGGTTCTTTACCGTCTCTTAACAATTCAGTTCAAAATGATTTCAGTTTCAATCCATCGGTGAGCAAAGGATCCTCCTGACCTGCTCCAGTCTTCTTAAAGGGCCGGTATCATGTAAAATTAACTCAGTTTTTAGCCTTCCATCATGTTCTAAAGATTTTTCCTCATCAAAAACAAACCTAGGGTTTTGCTGGGTGGCCCTAGCCCCGCCTTCGAGGCGCAGCTCCTCCCCCACTCCGCTCCTTCAGACTAGCCAGCAGCAGGTTTAATATTTTCCATTTTAAGAAAATTATTTTGGAAATAATTTTACTCTGATTACAAATAAAAAGCCTCAATCTGCATCAAACATTTAATCTCAACATTAATCTTACATTTTCCAACCTTGCAGAAAAAAAAGTTAAATCTCTTATTTTTCGCATGTTCCAATACGTCGCCATGGCAACGACGTTCCAACGTTACCATGGCGACGTTACAAAATGGAGGCTGACAGACAGATCTTTTGGTTTTTTTTAAATAGATTTCGAATGAAATGTGAGAATCTTCTTATGTGAATTGATTTTTGCCTCATCAGTAATATTAGTGAGATTTCTACTGTTCCAGTTGAACAACAGCTGAAACATCAAGACGTTTAATTTACACTGCAAAAACAAAATCCTACTGAGTATTTTGGTGTAATTTCTAGTGGAAATATCTTAGTACACTTTAAGACAAAACCAACTTAAAAGTAACTTTTCATGTAAGCTTAATTTTCTACATCCAATAAGCAGAAACAACTTGAGAAAGAGGGAAACGTTTGTTTACTTCTTATCGTTAGAACAGATTATTTTGTTCAGTATAAGATAAGAACAGAGCTTCAACCTGAGATTTTCTTTTTTCTTTCCAGTCATTTCAAACTGGAACTCCGTGTTCCCATTTATTCAATGGCAGAATGATTTATATTTGAAAAGAGCAAATAAAGTAAAGTAGCTCTAGCAGAAACACTTTGTGTTCACACTTAACAAGTCCAAGTCAAAGTAATAAAACTATTGACATGCAGCTGCAGTTTAATTTGACTTTAACTGCAGCGCTTCTGTGAAGGCTCAGAGAATAAAACAGCATCTTTACGAAGCTTGATGGTGGCAGCATCATGCTGTGGTGGAGGATGATGAAGAGTGTTCAAAGTGTCAACAATAATTTTAACAAATGTGTAAAAAGCATTTCATTATAAAAGTTACTGCAGCTTTTAGGGACCATTACCAGCATGTTGACACCGTCGGTAGGATGTGGCAGAGGCAACAGCGACTTGCTCCACTCAGGATGCAAACATTACTGTATAAACTAAAATTAGCCAACATGCTAAAGTTAGATTAAATGTGTGGAATAACTAGCATGTTTATTTTGTATTGACTTAATTCATTCAGTAGTTTAAACATAGCTAAATCAAAATTATTTATTAGATGACAACAGACTGTTGAGACTTCAATTTTGGCCAATGAGGCAAAAAGTTTGGACACCCCTGTGCTAAACGATAATATTGTTGTTTTGAGAACAAACTTTAAATTCTAATTAACATTTAACACTGGATGACATTTTAAATCAATACTAGATAATTTCTTAAAGACTTTAAACGCTGCCTGACAAAGTGTGCATGTCAGTTGGAATCCAGGGTCATGATACTGAAAATTAGCATCAATGCTACGGTTAGCTAAAATGTGGTTGGCAGCATGTGCGGTATCACAAGCATGTTCACTCTTACATTGACCTAATTCATTCATTGTGCAAATTTTGGCAAATATATTAAAAATGCTAATTACAAGTGTTGGGTTAACGTTAGCATGGGGGCTATCATTGGCCTGCAACAGCGACTAGCATGATGACACTGCCAATAAGATGTGGGTATTTATTTACTTAATCCATTCAGTAGACAAATGCTAACATTAGCTAATTATGTATGGAATCAACAGCATGCTTACTTATATTGACTTTATCCATTCAGTATGATAAAGCTAGCTAATAAATCAAAAATGTATTAGCTAGCTAATAAATTTATTAGCTAGCTTATAGATGACTATAAATAAATAGTCATCTATTTATCTAAAATAAATAGACCAAAAAAAACACACTTTAGATCTATAATTTTGGCCCATCATGTGGCATAAAGTTTGGGCTAGCATGGCCGCTACTTCCTCTCACCCAGACCCAAACCTGGCGGATGTGGCGGGAGAATACAACCGCAGATCAGGAGGCTCCTGTCGCGGCTCTGCTGCGGGCGTTAAAGGCCGAGGCTTCCTTCCTCTCAGCCGCATCTCTTTGTTTCTCTTCATCCCGGTGGAAGCCGCCCGCTGCCTCTCTTTGTGTTTTTGTTTTGCCGGTTTTAATGGAGGTTTTGTGGCAGCGGAGTGGAGGATGATTAGAGGGAGAGGAATGCAAACACAGCAGCCAGGTGTCCGCTTGTTCTCATCTGCATGTGCGCTGCAGGTGAGCGTGCGTCCGCGTCTCTCTGGTTTCTGAGCAGAGGGGTGTGTGTGTGTGTGTGTGTGTGTGTGTGTTTCATGGTCACTGACTCCTTTTCGATGAAGTTAAAAGGCTCTTTCTTCCCTTCGTCACTCACCGCAGCTGCTGTTGACTCAGGCGCGCAGGAATCTGGTATCTTCATCCAGACACGTAAATATCGATTTAGGCGTTAAAATTGATTCTCAAATCCAGGGATAAATAATTTCAATACTAAAGTCATTTGACCTAATGTATCTTAACAACAGTACGTTAAATTATTAAGATATTTCCTAGAAAAGACGGTTTGGTGGGAACTACTTTTTCTTCCGCCTGGTTAAGTGAGTGTGCCGCTCACCGTAAAATTACAAAAATAAATTCGCTTCATAAAAACACGCCAATTAAAAAAACTCGTTTTGTACTAGGATGAGTTGTTTCCTTCGGCTGTATAGAAATTAGCGTAGAAACTTTTTTCCGCGTCACAGCAGTCATGTGATCAAACAACTGGCGGAAATGACGAAGACGATGAAAGGAAGTAATATTTTAATGACTTATCGCGTGAACAAACTTATTCACGTGTGATTTTAATTACATTTCTTATTTAATGGAGACAGCATTTTCTTTCTGCTCTAGTGTAATATCAAAGTTTTACACACATTTGTAAAGCAAATGCAGATTTCTTTTTAAAATAGTTCTTAATTAAACAATTTCAGTAATTACTAATATATACATATTTTTAGTTTGCAACACCATTTTGTCATTTCGTATGATTGTCTGCTAAAACAGCCTGGCTATAGTAAAATTAATATGCTATATGAATGAAAACTTTTTTGATTTAACAGTCATCAGGTGTTGGACCCAAATCGCTGAGACCCGGGCCAGAAATCAGAATATTTTATTTAAACTTTAGAAACTGAAGGTAATGACAGAACAGGAGATGTCTGTCCTCCTTTTGTCTCCGACACGTTCACCGGTTGACCTCTGACCTCTGCCCATGTTCTGCTGTCCAGCCAGGTGAACTCATCACATCTTTCAGCGCCTCGCCTCTTCCTCCTAGTTTTCCTCATCATCCTCAGACGCTGAGAATCAAGAAACAAAAAACCAACCAGACTGAAAACAGACGACTTTTCCTTTTATTTTCTTTTTTCTTCCAATTTTCCTCCATTTTCTTTTTCTTTATCTCTTAGTTTTTTTCCCTTTCTATTCTTTTTTTTTTTTTACATTTTTTCTTATTTTTTTCCTTTGTTCTTTCTTCTTTTTTCTCACTTTTTTAAAATTGTTTCTCTTTCCTCGTTTTTTTTCTTTTTCTCTTTCCCAACCTGTTTTCTTTCTCTTTTTCTCCCGTTTTTCTCTGCTTCCTGCCGTGTTTCCAGATCAACTCGCTCCGTGTCGTATCCACATCTGGAGAAAGTAGTTTTTCCTTCTGGCCCGTTTTTCCAGCCTGTTTCTCATTTTGGTGAACATTTTAAATAAAAACTGGAATATTCAGATTTTTTTTAGCTGTATTTGTTTGATCAGATTTGAACCAAAAACATCCTAAAAATAATTCATGCAGTTTTAAAAATGCCTCTGAATAAAGAAGTGGAACATGATTTCATGTTTTAATGGCACCAACAACATGATTATAACGATACAGGAAACAGTTTTTAATCTAAACTACCAACATCTGTACAGGATTGTCGTTATGGAGATAATCAATAAAACTTGTATATTTTCTCAGCACATATACATTATCTTACAATATCATGATTGTAGCTTTTGCTGCATAGCTTCCATTATGACTAACACAGAAATCCATTCATGCAGTAATAATGCCCAGTTATATGGAAAATAACAGGAAATAAATTAAAAACACACTTTTCTTTTTTCAGTATTTTTTATCCCGATGCTAAAAGGTCTGAACAGTTTAAAGAAACATAAAGTACACGTATAATAATAATGATATTTCATGTACATTAGTGGTCGGTTTGCAACATGATGGAAAAACTAATTATTGGTTTTGGACAATTATTCATTAAAAGAAAATAAAAAACATTTTCAATAAAAATTATCCTGATAACCTATTTTTCTTTAAATAAAAACAGAAACATCCCACAGGAGGAGAAATGTAACGTTTAGATGCAGTCAGAGCGTTTATTATTCACTAAATGGGTTTAAATGGCAGCAGAGATGGATAAATTAATTCACAGCGACTGTAGTGATGCTGATTATATTTTAGGGATAACATACAAACAAACAGCACTATATGCATTATTTATAAAAAAATATATTTTTACATTATCCTTCTTTATTGTGAAGATCTGTGCAAAAACCTGAAGGTACCGGACGATTTCCTCTGAGGTTCACAGCAAAACATTTTTCAGATTTTTCTGGAGAAATTTCCCCTGAATCAAAGCCGGTCGCATCGTTTAAAATGTAAAGTTATTATTATTATTATTAAGAGCCAAAAGCACTAAAATATTACACATAAATACATGTTTATGTAAGTGGTTTAATAAAAATATATGTTAACTGAAATATGCTTTGAAAACATTCAATTGTTTCAGGTTTTCTGTATTTTGTTTCGGTGGGCGGGGCTAATGCTGCGTTAAAGAAGCTGATTGGTCGGCACTTCAGCCGTTGCCTGCGGTAACCAATCAAACTTCAGGGTTTATCTTATGACCAACATTTACTGTTTAAATAAATTTACTATAACTGATCTTTTCAGTTAATACATTTTAATTATTCTGGAAAATATTGAATCATAAAATAATTTTTTATGCATTTATATGAATTTTGTTTAAAACAATATTAAACATTAAATAAATATTATTTGAATATTTATTTATATTTCTGAATGAAATATGGGAAATATAACAGGAATATTTTGACAGAAATTTAATTATTGTAATGTCTTTTGTTCATATATTTTTATTTGTTTATTAAAATTTAATCTATCGCAAGTTTCCATGTAACAAATGTTTATTTATTGGATTATGATTATTTTAGCACCAAGCGAGACGGACACCTGAACGAAACGTTTAAACCTGTTTTATTTTGAATATAATCTAAATTATTCGTTTTCACTGAAGCAGAACTTTAAGATTTAGTTTCACTTTAAACAAAGTTAGCTAATGATGCTAAAACGTTTCCCTGTTTAAATGCAACTGATGACATCATCACCTCAGCTCAATGGGAGCAGGAAGCAGGAAGTGACATCACTCATCAATTTGTTTTGGCTCAGCTACGTTTCGCCTGAGAAATAAATCCATTATGATCACAAAAAAAAGTTTTCACCCCCTTTCAGCTTTTCCTCCAAACGTCTCCGGAGCCACAGGAAGTGGAAGATAACCATGAAACTAAAATGAAACATTTTCACACATCAGGATCTGAAAAGTGAAAGGATGAAATCTCCTATTTATTTCCATTTTCTGTTGATTTTCTCATAAAATCTCAATAAAAAAAACAAGAAATTTGTAACTGAAAAATATAGAAAAAATCCAAACAGTGTGAAAACTTTGAGTTTTTTTTTATCTGTGTTTTACAAGTTAACTGCTTTAAAGGTTAAAGGTAGCTTTAACCTTTAAAGCAGTTAAAGTTAAATTTAAACTCATCAGATAATCTCGGAAAACGTTTCACCCCTTTTGGATTTAATCTTTACTTTGCAATGTTAAAAACTCTTTTTTATTGAATAATAAAAAAGATTTTATGAGAAAAATCAACAGAAAATGGAAATAAAATTATTTCAGCAGTTGTACAGTTTAAAAATCTGAAAAGTGTGGCATGTATATGTTTTCAATTCACAAAGAATAAGTCCAAAAGAAGTGAAACATTTTTTATCTGTGTTTTTAAAGTTAATGAACTGAAAATGCTTTTGTAGTTTGAGGCTACAGAGTCGCTGCAGTCGGGTTGATGTTGGTGAAGGACGCTGCAGCGCCAACGCAGCTGCTGCTGCAGTCGCTGCTGCTGCAGTCGCTGTTGCTGCAGTCGCTGTTGCTGCCGCTGCTGCTGCTGCTGCTGCAGCTGCAACCCGGTTCTGGAAGCTCGTATGAACCAGGTCAGACTTTGGTTGAAGCAAAGGACTTCCTGTCTCTACCTGCTGCAGTTCGTCGCATGCTGTTAGCTGCGGCTGCGCCGTCTGCATGCAGCTGCGTCTGCTAACACTGGTAGTGTATGTGCTGGTGCACCTTGCCGTTGACGTGTGAATGTGTGTGTGTGTGTATGTCCGTGTAGACCTTGGGGTAGAGCTTTGGCGCCAGCAGCAGCTGCTGATGCGCCGCCGCGTATTCCTCGTACGTCAGCGAGTCTTTGTCGGAGCCCGTTGGCTGCGCCGCGGGTGGCTGCGGCGGGCCGGCCCGGTCCCGGCGTGGCGCCGCGGGCAGCGCAGAGGAGGTGGAGCCACTGCAGCTGCATTTCGATTGGTAGAACCAGAGGAGGGCGGTGCCCAGGATGAAGGCCACGCCCGCCGGGATGCCGATGATGACAGGCCAGGGCAGGCCAGGGGGCGTTACCATGGGAACGGAGCTGGGCTGGGACTTCCTGTCTGCAGGGCAGAAACACGGGAATTTATTTTAATAAACGGAAAACTGGATAGAACTGTGCAAAAGTTTTAAACTAAGAAAATTCCAAGTTTTCCTTTAAAGGATTCAGAATTTTCATAAAAATGAAATTAAAATCCCTTTAAAACTAAAAATCGATTAAAGTATGAAACTATGCAAATATTCCTACAGAGGTCAGAGGTCAGCGGGATGGAGGGGCAAATAGTTCATCCATCCTGCCTTTCTGACTTCTGACCTGGCAGCACGGTGAGGTAGGCGCTCCTGAAGCTGTAGCCCCGCCCCCCTGACCTCTGACCTGGCAGCACAGTGAGGTAGGCGCTCCTGAAGCTGTAGCCCCGCCCCCCTGACCTCTGACCTGGCAGCACGGTGAGGTAGGCGCTCCTGAAGCTGTAGCCCCGCCCCCCCTGACCTCTGACCTGGCAGCACAGTGAGGTAGGCGCTCCTGAAGCTGTAGCCCTTGCTGTTGGCTCCCAGGCAGATGTACATGCCGGCGTCGTCCTGCTGCGCCCTGCTGATCAGCAGCTTGTTCAGGTACGACCCGTCGGGTCGGGACCAGACCTCCCCGGTGGGAAGAACCACGAAGCGCTGGTCACCGGCCTGCAGAGGGCAGGGAGTAGGGGTCAGAACCAGAAGCAGAACCCTGTGTGTGCGCGGTGTGACCTCTGACCTCTATGGTGGAGTTGAAGCGAGCCTCCTCTCCGGGTTCGACCCGTTTCATCCACTGGATGACCGGCTTCACGTCGCTGCGGACCTTACACTGGAAGGACGTGGTTCCGCCATAATCCACCGTGGTGTTGACCGGGTGGGTTCCGGTCAGAACCGGCTTGGAGATTGTCCGCTCTGGAGACACACCGAGACTGTTAGCAACACCACCGGGCTTTGACTAGGCCATGCTCTCAGATAGACATCGCTGACATGTCGTTGTAATTGCTCCTTTTGTTGTGGTTTTTGCCAGTGGAGATCGAGATATAAAAAGGGCATTATGAATAAATCTGTTATTGTCTTTAATTATTAATTATTGTGACAATACTGCTATTTTGCCACTATTTTTCAGTAATATAATGGTTATGATTTAATGTAAGAACATATTTTCAAACATCAATAAACTTTAAATTCTAATAAATATTTAACACTGGAACTAGAAGACATTTTAAATATCTAAAATAAATAAAGAAAAAAACAGAAACAAAAAATAAATCAAATTATTTTGTCTCTTTCATCAAAAGGTTTATTTGAGACCAAAACATCAGTTTTTGGTAGAAAATCTTCACATCTTTTTTTAAATTTTAATCAGTTAAAATTTTGGAAACTTAAAATTGCTGCTGCGCAAGTTACTCAACAGGCTGTTGCTAGGTAACCAAAGTGAGGGTAGGGGCTTGAAACTGCCTGTTACCCAGCAGGTTGTTGCTAGGCAACCATAGAATCTGTGAGTTAGTTGATGCTACCAGCTAGCTTAGCTCACATTGAGAGGTTGAGCTGCTAAAGTTTTTCCTCAGCCTACATGTCCCAGAATGCTGTGCGTTTCTGGATCGGAGTTCAGTGAATATTCTATATACTGAATATTGAATATTGTACCAGTCATTTATTGATAAACAAAACAAAACAAAACAAAACAAGGCTGGCTGAGGAGAACCGCAAAAACAGAATTAAAAATGATAAACTACCAAAACCTCATTCATTATGACTAGCATGGAGTTCTTTGAGTGAGCCATTTTGGCCATTAGTGTTAGATTCAAATGAAACGAATCAGATGGAAAACTAAGGCTGTTTCCCTCCTTCAGTCTAGTTGAGCTAGTTCTACTGGAACCAGAACATCTGCTCCACCTCCAGCTGCTGTGGTTCTGAGTCAAACCAACCTGTTCCCCTCCTGGCCTGTGGGGGCGCTGCACCAAGAACCACTGAAGGAAATCGACACGAAAATCTCTGAAGACACTGAGAGCAACTTCCTTCTTCACCAGATGGAAACAAGATGGAGGCATAAGATTTTAGTGATTGGAGGATTTCTTTAAATACCCCGAGCCATTTCTGCTATTAGTGCTAAGCTAATGCTAACATTTGTTTTGGTATTTACTCAGAATGCCCTGTGCTGTAGTCCTCCTGGAGTGGGGCTAAAGTGGATTGGAGTGGGGCTAAAGCGGACTGGAGTCAGGCTAAAGCGGACTGGAGTCAACCTAAAGCGGACTGGAGTCGGGTTAAGCGGACTGGAGTCGGGCTAAAGCGGACTGGAGTCGGGCTAAAGCGGACTGGAGTCGGGCTAAAGCGGACTGGAGTCGGATCGAAGCGGACTAGAGTCGGATCGAAGTGGACTGGAGTGGGGCTAAAGCGGACTGGAGTCGGGCTAAAGCGGACTAGAGTCGGGCTAAAGCGGACTGGAGTCGGGCTAAAGCGGACTGGAGTCGGAT
>NW_006800397.1:180346-183934 GCF_000485575.1 Poecilia formosa | reverse complement strand
TGAGTGGAGTCGGGCTAAAGCGGACTGGAGTCGGGTTAAAGCGGACTGGAGTCGGATCGAAGCGGACTGGAGTCGGATCGAAGCGGACTGGAGTCGGATCGAAGCGGACTGGAGTCGGGCTAAAGCGGACTGGAGTTGGGCTAAAGCGGACTGGAGTCGGGCTAAAGCTGACTGGAGTCACATTGATATGCTGACATAATGCTGATGTGCATCAAAGCATCTCCACTTGCAGAAAGTTTCTCTTCTGTCTTTTTCTGGTTGGAAGCTCTGGTTCATGACAGACGGCCATCTGAAGGACGAAATGTCACATGTGACATCAGCAAGCAGCCGACTGATTTATGTCCTCTCTATTCTGTGTGTGTGTGTGTGTGTGTGTGTGTGTGAGGAAGTCTACAGCTGTGGTGTAATGCAGAGCAGATGCTCGAAGTGAAGCGAAAGTCTCAACAGAGCTGTAACCTTTGGTTTGACACAGACACACGTTGAGCGAACTGAGCGACGGTAAATCATCGCCGGCTCCTGCAGCCGTCCAACAAAAGCTAATGCATCAACGAGCCGACTCATCGCCTTCACTGAGAACATTACAACACAACCTTTTTTAGACAAAACCTCTGGCTGAAAAAAGGCAGGCAGGGCATTCCAACCAACACTGGAGGAAAAACACATTTAAAACCTTCTATCCTCGAATTTCTACGTCTATTTTCCATTTAACAAAAACGGCTCAAAGAAATATTCACTATCATGGGAAAGTATTCACACTGCTTGATCTTTTGTGACGTAAAAAAAAACATTGAACTTTATTTAACTACTTATTTGGACTTGATGGAATATTGACGGCAGACTTCAACTTTTAGATTTTTCACGAGAATCAAAGAGCAGGAGTTTTTAAAGAGACAGAGGCCCAATTTAAATGTGGATTCAAGTCATATTGATATAAAAAACAACAACCGAAGGAAACATGACTGGACCTGTTGTGGTAAAATATGTTTCTGGACGATTAATTGTCCCAGAAGTTATTGTGATAAATGATAATATTATAAATTTAAATATGATAAAATTTAAATGCCATAATAATGCAAGAAGATCAATAAACCTTAAGTTGTAATGAATATTTAATACTGGAACTGGAAGACATTTTAAATACCCAAAATAAATAAATAAAACAACTGAAAAACAAACAAAATGAATTATGAAGTTTCTGTAAACAAAATGATCCTTTAAAAAATGTTTAGTTGAGACCAAAACAACAGACTGAGGATTTTTTACCATCCAGTTTTTGGAAGAAAGAAAAACAATAAATCATGCAAATTATTGAGCTGGTTTTAATTTATCATTAATTGATTTATTGCTAATTGCAACAGGACTAATTCAGTCACCTCCTCAGTGATGTTTAACTGTCAGTGATGGAAATAAATTCAGGATCTCATTATGAAGCAAAACTTTTCTCCTTATAAAGATGCTAGTTTAATGTCTCGCTTTAGCAAGAAAGTTAATTTTGAAACATGAACTTGTTGTAATGATACGCAAACCTCGTTAAAATGACAAAGTGTTAGCGTGACCTTTAATGACTCCGGACTTACGTATGACCTCCACCTTGTAGGTGGCGTTGATCTGTCCGGCGCGGTTGGAGACGTGGCAGGTGTACTTCCCGCTGTGCTCCGGCGTCAGGTTCTTCAGGCTCAGCGTCCATCTCTTCTTCTTCTTCTTCTCTCCACCGGCGCCGCCGTCCTCCTCCACCAGCGGCTTGCTGTCCTTCAGCCACACGATGTCCGGGGGCGGGTTCCCGCTCGCCGTGCACTTCAGCCGCACCGAGCTGCCCACCGGCCGCTCGATGACGCGCCGCCTCATCTTCGCCGGCTCGGTGAAACGAGGACGAACTGCAGACAGAACGGGACGAGAGGACAAATTTTAACTTCACAGCAGGGAAGAGCGGCTTGATCAATACCTCTGATACGTTTAAAATCAATTCTCAAATCAATATCAATACTTTCCACCCTTCCGTCATTTGAGGTGATGTATCTAAGCAAAAATAACGTTAAATTATTGAGATTTTTCCAAACAGGACGGGCTGAAGGGAACTACTTTTTCTTCCGCCTGGTAAAGTGAGTAATGGCGCTCATGTCGCTGCTCACGTTTCCATTCACAGTGAAACTGCAGAAAGTGGAAATACAAAATAAATTTGCTTAATGGATACACGACAATTTAAAAAACACTCACTAAAAAGTTTTTGTGCGAGGATGAGGCGTTTTTTTGTATTTTTTTCCCCCCAGCTGAATCACATCAACAGGATGTTACTTCTGGCAGAAATGACAAAGAAAACGACAGGAAGTAGCTGGAGGATGATTTTAATGACTTCTTGAGTGAACAAACATATTCAAACACTGCAGCTGTGAAATTTATTTAGTTTTACATGAGCTGAACATCAAAGTTTTGCACACATTTGTAAATCAAATGCAGATGCAAAAGAAGTCAAGCTTTCATTTTACTGTAGTTCTTAATAACTTAAGTATTTATTTCAGTAGATTATTACTTTACTGATTTTCTTTGTTTTTTAGTTTTCATAGCATTTTGCCAGATTTCGTATGATTGATTCTTAACTTACCATGTTGTGGTAAAATGAAAACATTAGAGTGATCTGTTCTTCATGTAGCCACAATTTGAATTACAACATTTTTCAGTTATCTAAAAAGCACCTTTGGTGTTTTTGCACAAAGCATCGGAACGATATGGCTTGAATTTTACTCCGTATTGGATCGGAAAGGAAATCAGTGGAACGTCACTACATCGCAGATTTCATCCAAACTAATAACTCTGCAGCAAACAGAGTTATTAGTTTATAAGCTTTTATTTGATGTAAAGAGGAAATAAAGAAATGTCACTGACGTGAAGGAGACATGGAAGAAGCGTTACTGGTTTGTTTCCAGCTGCAGAAGCTGCTGGAACTGGGAGGAAAAATGTCTGCCAGTCAGATTTTCTGCTTCGTGAATCGTCTTCTTGTTTTCTTTGGAGCTTTTGTTTCTGCAGCAGCTGCTGCGATCAGAAATTCATTTTCCGCTTTGGAAGAGTCGCTGCTGTTGCGTAAGCTCGTCTTTGTGCGGCGTGAAATCCACCAGTTTGAAGTTAATTTTAATCCGAGCCCAAAAACATCAGCAGACATCGCTGGAGTCAAAAAGGGTTCGGTTGCATCACCCTGACGCGTGATTCCACGAAAATATGACAACATGACAAATGAATTACTGAAGGCGTCAAACCATCCGAGATGTTGGGAGCGAAATGATGCAGCGTGAAGGAAGAGGGACACAAACACACCACCAGAAGGAGAGAAGAGAGGCGGAAAGAAAAAGGAGCAAAATAATCAAAACATGAAAAATGGAAAGAGACATAAAAAGAAAAATGCAGAAAAATAAATATAAAAAGTAAAATTTAAAAAGAAATTCATTATTTTATTTAAATTTTTTTCATTTCAATAAAAGAAAAATGGGGAAAAATGAATAAAAAAACATAATTTAAAGAAGAAAGTAAAGGAATAAATAAAATAGGAATAAATGAAAAAAAGAAAAAGAAAAGGAGGGGACCATCGACCTGACATGT
>NW_006800397.1:174431-180258 GCF_000485575.1 Poecilia formosa | reverse complement strand
AAAAAAAAAGAAAAAGTAAAGGAGAGGACCATCGACCTGACATGTCGGAGCTGGACGGACTCACAGCCGGTTGGTTGATTTAATAAGAATATTTATCCTCACACTCTAAACTTTCCCACATTTTGTCACATTACAAAACATAAAGTCGTCCACAACAGAGAGAGAAACAAAAACACAACGTGTGGGATCCATCTGCGACTCTTCAGGCTTTTCCAGTACCAACTTTCACTTCAAACTGAATTTATGCTCATGGTGCTGGTTGTTCTCTACGGAACCTCAAAAGAGCCAAAAATAATGTTCAACGTTAAAAAAAAAAAACATTTCTGGGTCAGAAAATCTTGAATCCAAAGTCACAGAATCATTTCTCACTTTATCTAACTGACTGTAGTTTTTGCGTCATTTAGCTTCAAACAAACATGAATTCATGCTTTTAAAGCACAGAATGACAAGCTAAGATTGTTTTGTACGTAAATAAAAAGGTAAAACGGTTGAACTGCGACCCGGTCGTATCTGAACCCCAGGATCTGTTGAACACAAAACGTCCTCGGTGAAAAGCCATCAGTAAAACCAGATCAAAGCGGGAAAACGGTCCAGTAGGAGAGGAAATCACTCACAGGAGCGCTTGATTTTATGGCCCTCACGTCCCAGCCGCATCAGATAGCCATCAGCCGGGAGAATAAATCAGCCCAAACTGCTGCGTCTCTTTCTGCAGACGCCGCTGTTGCTGCAGCGCTAGGTAAACAAACCCGGACAAGAGTTATGTGACGGAGATTACTCAGCGGAGTTCGGCCTCCGATGAGCGGCTTGGAGCCGGGCAGGACGACAAAGCAAACATGCAGGGAGGGCTTTTAAGTTTCACCTTTGTCTGGGAAAAGCTACTGGACCAGAGCTGAACTGTGACCAGCCTGAGTCAATAAATCCTGCAGAACCGGAGGAAGAGATGCAAGACTCCCAACCGGTGAAAACTGGAAATTACTGCAGAGAGACAGAGAAATAATAAACCAAGGAAACAAACTACTTCAGGAAAAACATGAATAAAGTTCATTTTGAGGGTAAAACACGTTAAAATCCAACACAGAAGAGAAAGACTGAAACAAAACAGTAAAATGTGAAGGTGGTGAGAAACAGAGGATCTGGACGAAGCAGAGAGAGGGAAGGTGAGAGGCAGAGCGAGCAAAGGGCAGCTTGTTCTGGGTCTCAGGGGCAACTTCAACACCACACTTCACAGGATAAAAATACTCCTGCCCCCTACTGACCGGGAGGGAGAAAAGGAGGGAGAGAGAGAGCAAAGGAGAGAGAGAGTAGGAGACAGAGAGAGAGAGAGAGAGAAAGAGAGAGAGAGAGCAAAGGAGAGAGAGAGTAGGAGACAGAGAGAGAGAGAGAGACTAAACTTGTGTTAAAGCGGACTGGAATCGTATTAAAGCGGACTGGAGTCGGGTTAAAGCGGACTGGAGTCGGGTTAAAGCGGACTGGAATCGTATTAAAGCAGACTGGAGTCTGGTTAAAGCGGACTGGAGTCGGGTTAAAGCGGACTGGATTCGAATTAAAGCGGACTGGAGTTGGGTTAAAGCGGACTGGGGTCGGGTTAAAGCGGACTGGAATCGGATTAAAGCGGACTGGAGTCGGGTTAAAGCGGACTGGATTCGGATTAAAGCGGACTGGATTCGGATTAAAGCGGACTGGAGTCGGGTTAAAGCGGACTGGAGTCGGGTTAAAGCGGACCGGTGTCGGGTGAAAGCGGACTGGGGTCGGGTTAGAGCGGACTGGAATTGGGTTAAAGCGGACTGGAGTCGGGTTAAAGCGGACTGGAGTCGGGTTAAAGCGGACTGGAGTCGGGTTAAAGCGGACTGGAGTCGGGTTAAAGCGGACTTAGCTCTTCAGTTTGCCAGATAAACCAAAAACAAACGGTTCATGGGAATTGTTTGACAAAACTTTGAAAAGGTCCCTGACTCCCTGACCGTGTTTCACTGCTGAGCTCCTCATCCGTTTCCCGAAAGGTTTTGGGCCTTTGAGTTGTTAGACAATTTAGGAACATTAGTTGCTCATAAAAAAAGAAATGTATTTCTTTTTATGGTCGGGACCATTGGTTTCACAAAATGTCTGACTTGGAGAAAACCGGAGAAGTGCTTCTGTAAAAGATTATGCTTAATTTGTATTTGTCTAAAAACATGTAAAACCTCCTTTTTCAAACAAATCACAACCAGTTTTCAGTTTTTGCACTTTAATATTTCCCTCTCCCAATATGAGTCATAATGTTTTGCCAAACTTTTAGTTTTATAAGCAGCAAATTGTTGTTTCTAAAAACGTTTTTTCCCCTCACTTTTATTCACTATTCCATGATTATTACATTAATTTATCATAAATACTGCCTCATTCACTGCAAAAACACAAAACTATGCCAAGAACTTTTGGTTTCTAGTGTACTAAATACCTGAAAATATCAGAGCTTGTTTTAAGTCATTAATTCCTTAATATTGATTAAAAAGTACAAGCTCCACTGCAGATTATATGATCGGAAAATTTCTTATTTAGTTAAAACAAGTTTCTATTTCATTCTGAAAGCTACATGTAATTTAGTTTTGCTTACTTCAAGTTTACCAAGATGTTTGTACTAAAATTAGACCAAAAATACTTGGTCAGATTTAGTTTTTTTCAGTGCATCTCCTGGTTTTAGTTGCTATGCTGCAGTTTGATAAATTTAACTGGCGGCCAACCAGAAGGATGAGCGTGGAAAATAACATTTCAATTAATTATTTTCACTTATATTTCATAAAAATGGTAGAAAACAGATTACATCTTTAAAAAAATATTTAACATTTAAAAATATATCATAAGGAAAATCCCCAGTGTTAAGGTCTAGGGCTCGGCAATTTGGCTTAAAACAAAATTTCAGAGTTTTTTCATACCAGATCCAATTTCTGTTTGTAACTGTTTTTTGTTTTTGTTTTTTTTTATAAATTGTAAATGAAATATTTTCAAAATGTCTTTTATTGCAGATGGATACCCTTCTCTGAGGTGTACAAGAGAATATCAGGGTCAGGCTATGAGAATCTTGTTTAATTATGAGAAAATACTCAAAATGATCAGAATAAAGACGCATTTTAACCAAAATAACATCCTAAAAGTAGAAGAAAAAGTTGTTTTAATGAGAAAGAAGCTTTGAGTTGATGTGAGCAGCTCTGATTTTCAAATGAAAATTGTTTACACAATTGTTTCAAACTCCTGCTACTGATACCCCTCAAGATCCATGGTCTAGTCAAAGTCCAGGTGAGAATCTCAGCTGTTCTCCATCCAATCTTAGTCTGAAATGTGGTGCAAAGAAAAATCTAAACCTGTTGGAGGTTTGTCTAGTCAAAGTCCAGACTGGGAACAACCAAAGTCTCGTTTCAGGTTCAGTTTTATCCAGAGTGAACGGTTTGTTGAAACATCCGCGCCGCTCCGAGTCTTCCTGCTGGATGACCTCAGGCTGCACCGCGGTCCGAACGGCCCCGGCGGACGGTTTGACGGTTCCTTAGAGAGCTGCTGTCAGCCACGAAACATGGAGGAGCGAAACCTGAAGCTGTTTTAGAAAAGCAGGAAGCTATAAAGCAAGTCGGTGCAGAAAGACTGCTGGGTTTCCTGGATGTGAGATCATTTGAGACGGACCGAAGTTCAGAGGGAAAAAACCCAGGAGGACAGAAACTTTTCAGAGCGTCTCCAGGGGAAAGGCCAGGCTGGAACACATTACTGCCTGAAGCGCCCGCTGACGGACGGGATCAGGTCCGAGACGCAGCGACGTTTCTGACAGCCAGGCAGCAAGATGTCTGATCTCTGCTGCAGAACCACAAATCATCCTCAAAATCTGCTGAATGAAGCAATTACATTATATCACAGAGGATCTGATGGAGATGCATCTGTTAGACAGAACATATTAGTAATCGAATATTCAGCTGACTTTTCCTGATGATTAATCGATTATTCTCATGATTAATCATCAAAAGAATCGATTAATCATATGAAATGCCACTTTCTGCAGATTTTCATGTAACCACTTAAGCTTATTTTATACAATGTCAGAAAATATGCAAACAAATTATTCCATACATTTTTTAAAATAAAAAATCTGATTCCTTCAGTGAATGCATATTTGTAACATCAGATGCATCTGCAGCTAAAAAATAATAACATGTTGCTGCTGCACTTCACATAAACGCAGTGTTGGGCTGATTTGGGGATTAATTTGTTAATTAACTGATGAATAATTGGATGCAAAATCTCAACAGAAGATTTTTTTCACAGGATTTGAACCAGGAACATATACAAAAACGCACAAACACATTTTTGAGTCAATTAACTCTTAATCAATTATGATTATTTTTTTAATATATTTTTTAAACAATCGATTAATCATTATTAATCTGATTAATTGTTTCACAGATTTACATTTCCTCCTTTCATTTTGCATTTAAAGATAATGTGAAGTAAACAAAGGTTTCGTGTTTCAGTCAGGAAGGAACCGAGACGTTATTCCCAGCGCTGCAGGAACAGCGTATAGAGCAGAAAGATCCAGACTGCAGGCCAGCAGAACCTGGACCTCGGCGCTCCTGTTAGAAGTGACTGCTGTGTTAATAGGAGCCGAGAGCTTATGTAAGCCTGGGTTCCTCCGGGTCGCTGCAGAGAGAAAGTTGGCTCTGGTTCTGGTCCTGTTGGACCTTCAGTTACAGAACCATCCATCAGGAGGAGAGCGTCAGCTGGAAACGCTCCAAAACCTCAACCTGAGCCCAGAGGTTACTGCCAACTAAAACTAATTCACCAAACGGAGAAAAGTGCTTTAATCGAAGGAAAGAAACTAACTGAATGTTTATGAAACTAAAATGAATTTATGGATAACATCCTTGGTTTATGAATCTATTTATTAGCCTTTCGAACTGATGTGCTGAAAGTAAAACAGCAAAAGCTGGAATAAAACTCCAGAGTCAGCCGGTTGATCAACAAAAATTAAATACATTTTTCAAAATGAGTCTCTTCTGTTTAACCAGTCGATGTAAACATGAGCACAATTCGTTGACCTTTTTAAATTCTGCACCTAAAAATGAACCAAACTATGAAAAACTAAAACTCAAAGACTGAAACTACTCTCAAAAACTTACCACATGACTTTATTTTGTTAATGGAAAGCAAAAGACAAATACTAACCTGAATTCATGACGTTTAACTAAAATAACATTAATAAATTAACCCAAATCGCTTCAGATTGAAAAGTTAGTTTATGTTAGTCTGACAAACACTCTGAACTTATTTTTGCTTTTTTTACTCAACATAACAAATTTTGTTACTTTAACAACTAAAATCTGCCTTAAATCAACTGATAAGCTTCTTAATTCAACATGATTTTTTCTAGTTAACTAAATTTTAGTTCGTCAAGACAAGTTAATTAAGTAGCTCTAATGTAATTTTGTTATTGTCTTCATTTAACACCAACCAATATTTAACTAATAATAACTACTCAAAACTAGCAACGACACTCTAAAAACTAGTTAAAACAAACTGAATTAACAAAAAGTCACAACAAATTAAAACTAAACAAGAATTAAAAACTCAAAACTATTAGAACCTTCTGAGTCAGCAGAGAAAGTCCAGTTTATTACTTTGATCATTTTAGGTGTTTTTGTGTAAAACTCAACGTTTCCTCAGACTCAGAATCCTGACTGCCTGTCATTCAGATTCTACAATAATATGAATAATTACTGAGTTTTACCTGGTTTCTATATTTAAATGAATAATTACTGAGTTTTACCTGGTTTCTATATTTAAATGAATAATTACTGAGTTTTACCTGGTTTCCCAG
>NW_006800397.1:162891-173359 GCF_000485575.1 Poecilia formosa | reverse complement strand
CTGAGTTTTACCTGGTTTCTATATTTAAATGAATAATTACTGAGTTTTACCTGGTTTCTATATTTAAATGAATAATTACTGAGTTTTACCTGGTTTCCCAGCCAGCTCTGGGGGCTGCATGGAGCCGCCGGCAGGTTCACCTTCTCTGTTCCTCAAACTGGAGTCATCTGGTGGCAGAAAGACAGAAGCAACTAAATATTCTCTCATTTTTAATTTTCATATGGTAAAATCCACTTGGCGCACATTAAATTCAACAAAATGCAAAAAAAAAAGCTTTATTTTCATTTTTTCTTTATCCAAACCAAAAACAAACAGGAAACATTTAAAATGTTGAAATACAGAGTTTTAATGTGTCGTCCTTTCTAAACGGAGGTTTCTTTATCATTTTAAAACCATTTTTGCGGCGGTCTCAGGTTGTTAAAACATAAGTAGATGAGGAAGAATCTGCTGGTTTCCAGAATAATCAGTCTGACTGGTTTTTCTGACTTTTTCCTGCTCATTAAATGAAACGTTTTGTCAATATCCCATCAATAAAATCAGAAGAAGCAGACATGTAAGAATCGACTGCATGTTGAGGCTGTGAGAGAGTGAGAGAGAGCAATACTTCCAGCTGCTAACAGGAAGGCGCAGCATATGAACATGGTTTTAATGCTAACAGCTTTCAGACTGCTTCTGTCATTAGTGCAGCAGATAATTAAATATTTCAGCTAAAACATTCCAAATGCAAAAAAAGAACCTATTTTGGCACAGACATTCCCAGTAGATATGTAGAAAATGTTTATGCTGAAATCAGCTGTAGTTATTACCACTGGTGAGCACAGCTAACAAAATGTTAGCTTCACTAACTGTTAATTAGTGAAGCTAAGAATTTTAGATAGTAGCGCTAAACCACTAAAAACATGACAATACTAGCGGAAGCTGATGCTAACTGCTAAACACGTTAAAAAATTAGGAGGAGCTAATGCTAAACATTACAAACTGTCAGAGGCTAATGCTAACCCACTGAACACCTAAAAAATTAGCAGAAGCTAACATTAAACTGCTAAACATAATTTAAAATTAACAGAAGCTTGAGCTAAACTGCTAAGCAAAAAATCTGCCGAATCTAAGGCTAAACTGCTAAACGCATAAAGAAATTAGCAATGCTAACGCTAACCATTAAGTCTCCTTCCAGTTAATGAGTGGTGTGACACCCGCTAAAAGCAAAGTCTCAGTTTCTGATGTCATGACGACTGGAACATTTTATTGGCTTAAAAGAATCAAAATGGCGGCCATCTTGACAAACATGATCTTTGAAAGTATTTCACATTTCTATTGGTTCAACCAAAGAAATTCTCATCTGGATAAGAAATCTTGTTACATCATCGGCTGTGTTTAAAAAGCATAAGATTTTTAGGAGAAAGGAGCCCAGCTGTGAGGTGAGGTCAGGTGAGGTCAGGTCCTGTCAGGTGAGGTCAGGTGAGGTCAGGTCAGGTCAGGTCCTGTCAGGTGAGGTCAGGTCAGGTCCTGTCAGGTCCTGTCAGGTGAGGTCAGGTACTNCGGGTTCTGGTCGGGTTCTGGGCCTGATCCCGGGTTCTGGGCCTGATCCCGGGTTCTGGGTCTGATCCCGGGTTCTGGTCGGGTTCTGTACCTGGCAGTAGCCGATGTTGGGGTTGCGGTGGGCGTAGGCCGTCAGGACGCGGCGCAGCGCGGCGATGCCCGTCTCGTTCTGGAAGGCTCGGTGTTCAGGCATCGAGCGATGAAGGTCGCGCTCGATCTCCTCGGTAGCCAATGAGCAGAGGCCCATGGCCTGCTCCACCAGGTCGCCATAGTAACCAGGGTGGGACGCCATCTCGTTCTGAGCGCCTGCACAGACGGGTGGAGACGGGTAAACGGAGACAGGCACAGGAAGCGGAGACAGGAAGCGGAACGGAGACGGACCGGAGAACAGCAGCCACAGCTCCCCCCTCAGGCGCTCCGGGATCCCGTTCAGAACCAGCTCTCGGGTTCTGGAGGTTCTGTACATGCAGACGCCCCGGCCGAACTCGGAGAAGTGAATGTTCCACGCCTCCTCCTTCATCCGCTCCTTCATCTGCGGGACGGAGGATGGGTCAGCGTCTCCCGGCGCTCCGCCCGCCCGCCCCGGGAATCGTACTCACAGCTTTCGGGCCGAGGTCCTCCGGGCCGTCCTGCTGGTACAGCCGCAGCAGGCCCTGCTGGGCGGTGGGCAGGCCGCCGTGGTAATGGCGCCCCTTGTGGACAGAATCCACGCTGGTGGAGCCCTGGGGACAGAAAGTCATGAGACAGAACCAGAACCACAAGGTTCTGACAGCCGGGCCTGGTGTACCGAGGAGCCAATCAGAGACAGCGGGTTGGTGTCGCTCCACGAGCCGTCCGGCGTCCGCTGCAGGAAGTCTGAGATCCGCTGAACCAGGAAGTCCCTGTCTTTGAGGTTGGCGAACAGGAAGTTCATCTTGTTCTTGGTGCTGATGGAGACGGGACACGGCAAGACGCTGCTGCTGTCTGCCTTCTCCACGATGGTCACCTGAGGAGCAGAGGATCATGGGTAAATTACAGGACAATCATCTCCAAAAGCAATGAAGCAGCCAGATGCAGACAAAGATGGTGGAACACGTGAGACCAACAGTTATCCAGATGAAGGTTTGCTTTTTTCCAAAAACACTTTAGTCTTTTTCAAAATGGCCGCCATTTGAAACTAAAGTAGCGTTCGCCAGGCACGTGCAAAGGAGGGGGCTGAGGGGGTTTGAGCACCTGCCCCTTTTTGCTCCGTGCCCCCAAGTGCCCTTTTGGTCCATTTTTATTTATTTATTTGGTATTATTATTTCCTAAGCCTCTTCTGACACATAATAACATGTACTAAAATTATTAGTTTTTTTGTTGTTGGTTTTTTTGTACAACATAATAAGCCCCCCGGTCACCTTGTTACCTTTGACCTTTTGCCCGTGACCCAGTTGCCTCTCCACAGTGAGATCAGGCGGCTAACTGGAGCTGAACGTAGCGAACGATCAGATTACAGATCAGTTTTTGGTGAATTAAAGCGTTTTTGGTGAATAAAGTGGAGCAGACCTGCTGCTTGTCAGATGACTGAAAATGTTGAACGTATCGTTTCTGCTTCAGCACGGAGTAGCAGTTTAAGCAGAAAAGTAATGAAATACAACAGACACTGACAGGCCTCTGTCTGCCTTTCTCTGAAGAACTACTGAGGGGAGGAGACAGCCAGGTGAGGAGAAACTGAACTGTTCTTATGATTCAGGATTTTTATCATACAGGCTGTTGTTGTTGTGCTATTAGCTAGCTGCTAGCTAACGACTCTGCTAGCAAAGCCAGATAACTAAAAGCTTCTTCCCTGTATCGTTGATGATATCAGTCATTCTTCAGTATTGATTATGCAATAGGGGAACATCGCCCGTCCAAAACCGATCATCTCCATAATGGATACATGTCTAATTTCCTTTGCTGCATAAAGTACATTGCATTTATTCTGGCGTTAGGTAAATGTAGCTTGAAGGAGAATAGCACTTAAATAAAAGTCCAACAAGGATATTCATTTAGAATTAAAAATAACTCGCCCTGAATTACCATGATAGATACAATGTATGTAATAAAAGTCATTAATGAAGGAAAAACTCAACCCAGACTTTAAGTTTAGGTTCTGGTTCGCAGAGTATGGAGTTAAAATTTTTCCCCAATTATTCAATGAAAAACAAATAAACTAACCTCAGTTAAGTAAAATAAAATTGTAATCAAAACTTTTGGAATTGTAATGATTTCTTTTTTTAAAACAAATTGTTTTGTTTAAAAAACTTTTTTTAAATTAAATAACTCATTTTTGTCTTGTGAACTTAAAAAGTTATTTGCCAAACATAAACTTTTATTTGCACTCATCAGAAATCTTCTGTTGTGATTTTAGGCCCCGCCCATGACGTCATGTGAGAATCACAAGCAAAACTTTGAGTCACAAATAAAAACTTAGAATATCAAGAAAAGATTTCTGACATGCACAAATAAGTTTGTTTTGCAAAAAAATTTCACTTCATGAGACAATTGTGTGATTTAAATGTTTAAAAAAGTTTTAAACAAACCTCAGCAGGTTTTTCTCATGGTGACATGCATTAACAATTCAGTTTTTGCTTTTGTTTCTTTTTTCTGCAGTTCCAGTTAAAGTTTGCTGCAGCTCTGCTTTCCTGAATGGACCATCTTCATCTCCACTGCAGCAAACAGGCAGCTCTGTTTTATAGATTACAGTCACTAAAAGGTTGCATTGTGCCCTTGTTTATATTTTTAATAGTGTAATTCTGTAAAGACTAAATATGTAAATCAGAGCTAAACCACCAGCTCTGATTTACATATCTTGCTACATTGCTGGTTTGATTATTGCAAAACTTTCCTATAACAAAATAGACCTGCAGAAAGAAATTACTAATAAAATATCTTACATATGCATAGTTGTATGATCTGTATAGAGATTTATCTTAACTTTGATTGTATATTTCACAATTTTGTAATTTATCATTGTTTATTAAACTCTGAAAGCTGAGTGGCTTTAATATTCTGACCTAGAAGGTTAGATGGGCCCTTTTTTTGTGGAGCACCTGGCCCTTAGTGGCCTCTGCACGGCCCTGGTGGTAGGTTCACTAACGACTAAATTAGAGTCTTGGCTTTACCAACATTAAGCTGTTAAACACATAAAAATATTAGCCGAAGCCAATGCTAAACCACTTTACACATAAAATCATTAGCAGAAGCTAACGCTAACCACTAAGTTGACCGTCTCTCGTCTTCTCCTTCCTGTTGACTGACGTGAGACTCCAGCAGCAAAGTCCTCAGGTTCTGATTTTGGTTTAACAGGCTCAAAATTGGAAATTCAAGTGGCTGATGGGAAATATGAAAACAGACAAACTGAGGGTGTGGCATGCTAATGTTTGCTGGTAGCCACGCCTTGAAAACCTTCACAGTGACCTGCCTGTGTGGTCAAAATGATTCCATCAGAACATGTCATGACGGTTCCATCCGCTGCGATGGCAGGAAGGCTCGGCCCGGTTCTGCTGCTTTCTGGGCTCACCTCTCTGAGCGGGATGATGAGCTGGCACAGGTCCTCCTCTCTGCTGCTGAAGCAGATGTAGTTGTTGGAGATGAACAGCTGACCCACTACGTGCATCTTGGCGAACGGCGTCCACAGCGTGCAGTCCGTGTGTCCGTCCAGCCGCTCGTCCTGCGTCAGCCGGAACATGGACCGGTACCGCTCGTTCTTGGCCCGGGCGTCGAAGTCTCTGCAGACAAGAACGCAGCCGATCCGGTCAGAGCCGCGGCAGACACGTTTGGACACAGAGAAAACGGTCAGAGTGAGACCTCTTCAGGGCAGAGACGTTCTTCAGCGTCTTGCAGGCCTTGGGCAGCGAGCGGTCGGCGGCGAACGCCTCGTTGTCCAGCAGCTGGCGCATGGCGATGTTGGCGAGCTGCTCCATCAGCTTGAAGGTGTCGTTGACGTTCAGGAACATGGAGAAGAAATGCTCGGCGTTCCGGGTGCTAACGCGGACGCTCTCCGGGAACACCAGGGTGGCGTTCTTCTCCAGCTGGGTCACCTCGGTCCACGGCACCACCAGCGTCACTGAGCGGATCGGACAGCAGCACACAAGTCAGTAATCGTTGCGGACAAGTTAAAGCCGGTGTGCGATTGGCTGACGGTACCTTCCTTGCCCAGCAGGAAGGAGTAGAAGCACAGGTGGTTGATGGACAGGTAGAGCCAGCCCTGGCGCGGGACACGCCCCTTCCAGTAGCTACAGGAGTAATAGTTCACCAGCTTCTCCTCCTCCGGCATCCCAAACAGCTTCCGCATCTTCAGCTCTGCCTCCAGGAACTTCCCGCTGTTCTCTTCCTGCTCCTCGCTCCGCTTCAGCCGGTTCTCCTCCGCGATGATGCCCTGGAGGAAGTGACATCACTAAGCAGACAGGAACACATCCCAGCAAGCCAAACCAGCAGAGACGTACCGAGATCTTTCCTTTGACAAAGGTGATGACATCTTCATCGTTGTCGAAGATGGAGATCGTCTGCAGCAGGTTGGATTCCAGGAAATCCCAGTGCTCCGTGATCTCTTTCCTCGACGAGCCTGCAAGATGAGATGGAGGGAAAAATCTGAAAAGATACCTGCATTCAGAATATCCCCAGTCCTCCCAGTCCTCCTGCTCACCACAGGCGATGTTCCAGTAGATCTGGGAGTCGGCCGTCTGCAGCAGGATCCTGTAGGGAGCCACCCTGGCGCTGGAGTCCAGAACCACGTCCAGCGTCCCCACCAGAAGACCTGCAGAGACACCGAGGACCAGGAGACATCATCAGGACCTGCAGGTCTGCCAGCTACAGCTCCCCCTATCGCAGATTAGACGGTACTACAACAACTTCTACCTTAGGCTGATGACATCTACACTTCTACCTCATGACTCCATGACCCCATGACCTCCATTCCTCTGTCCCTGAGTCAACATAGGAGACTAGAAAACAGTCCATAAGGAGCCGAGGGGTCTTGGTTCTGGTTCTAGGGACTTGTGGACAGACTCTCACCGCCACCTTGCAGGTTCCTGTAGTGACCTTCGACCTCACAGGGTGAAACATAAACCACCTGTTGGGTTACCAGGAAGTCAACAAAGTCAGCTGTGCCCTCATGACGTCACTTCTCGAAGATCTGACGATCTGATGTTCTGTCCTCTGAACCGGGTTTCTGGTTCTGCATCTAACAATCCGGAACCGTTCATGGTGTTGCCATGGAGATCCACCCAGGCTAACCGAACCAATCCCGGTTCTGCTGAGCATTACTGGAGGTTCTGTCAGAACCGTTTCCACCAGCGGAACCGAACCGGACAGCCGACACCCAACGGAACCAGTCGAACTGGACGAACCCCCTGACTCTCTCACCCAACCTGCTCAGAACCGAACCGGACCGAGTAGACCTCTACCAGCAGCTCCCTCAGACAGAACCGAACCTACCGGACAGCCCCCCTCCGCGGCCGTGCCCCCTCCTCCTCTGCAGGATGAAGAACGGGTTGGCCCGCTCAGAGACCCACAGAGCCCCGGCCAGCAGAACCTCCTCCGGTTCGATCCACATGTCGGCCCGCTGCGCTGACCCAAAGACCCGGTAGACTCCGGACAGAATCCGGAACCAGGTTCTGTCTGGTCCTGGTTCTGGTTCTGTTGTTTTCAGCGAGTCTGGTGACTCTACATCACTTCCGGGTGTGACATGTTAGGCCACGCCTTCTACGTCCTGTACGACATGACGTCAACATGTTTAACGGGAAAAATAACCTAATATAATAACAATAATAATATAATAATCCCAACTGAACTCTGATAGACGTTGCTGCCGGGTGTCTGCTAGTCTGAACTTCCACTAAATTATTTTGTATATTTAACAAGGTTTCTTATTCATGATCAGGAATTTGCTGCATCAATTCCCAAATTTCGTTTGTGTCTCGGAATGCTGGAAAACAAGAGACGAAATTTTAACCTTGCCGTAATCTGTGTTCATTTGTGCTTCGTTGGTGAGACAATAACCTGTAAAAAAATAAATAAATTAGATTTTAAAAAAAGGACTCAAAAATTACAGAAATTACAATGAAAAAAAAGTTTTACAGAAAATGAAAAATCCTGACAACTGGGGGAAAAAATAAGATTATGCAGAAAAACGTAATACGTTCTGAAGAGTTCTTGAAGAAACCTTGGTGTTGCCTGCAGCTCTGAACCGTTTCAATTAATTAAACCAGACTGGAAAATGCTAACACGGAACAGTTACCAATAACATGAATGGTTTCCCTACATTTAGACTCACAACATTTTAGCTGATAGTTGTTAAAAGTAACATCTCAAATGTTATTAGCTAACTTATTGATTAGCATGTAAGCTAAAGATAAAAGTAAGATCTTGTGAATAGCGCATAAAGTGATATCGAATATGGTAATGTCATAACTAGCCTACCTTATGAGATTAACTAATTTGCTAATATTAGCATACTGGCACATACTAGCATGTTAACTAGCTTTAATCTATGCAGCTTGAAGGACATCATAAGCCAATACATAACTTATGTTAATATTAGCTTGTGGCCTTATACAATAGACCTGAACATGTTTAGATTTATGGGCTAACACTAACACATGCTAACATTAACTGCCATGCTAACAGCTTGTGCTGCATTAGAAAATCAGAAAAATGCCAACCTTCAAAAAATGTACTTAAAAATCTAACATGGCCACTCCTCATGTCAATAATAGTAGCTTTGGTGGAAACATGTTGGACAAACTGATTAAACGTAACTGATTAAAAGTGGTGTTTGCATGTGGAGAGTAGAGCTTAAATCCAAGTTTGTAAAGATGCTGCGAATGTTTTAGTTTGATAAAAAATCTGAAGCTATAGAAGTCTCTACAGAGTCTAAATCCAAAAGTTGCTCTTTGTCTGTCAGTGAACTGATTTTAATGTGAATGATTCTCCTGGGAAGTTGGGATGGATGAACAGAGACATCCGGATCCAGAGTGTCAGACTTCCAGAGAGACGGAGACAAACTGCAGAGTGAATGCAGCAGACGCTTTAATGACGTTTAATCAGACATGATGCTGCAGCAGTAAACACACAGAGGACCCCCACCACCACCACCATCATCAGAGACAGACAGAGACATGGACAGACAGAGAGATGTGGACAGCAGCTCAGCGTCTCAGGACATTTTCAGGTCACTTATTACTACTGAACCAATCAGGTTATAGATTGTTTAATGCTGTTTATATACTGATTATTAGTATTAATACACGCTGAGTAATTCAGAATACACTTGGAAGCTGCAGTCCGTTCCTGAAGGGATCGTCCTCACCGGGATTCCCTGCTGGAACACCAGGAACAGGAAGGAATACGGCTCCTGGAGCCCCGCCCCTCTTCCAAAGCTCCGCCCCCTCAGTCTGAGCCCCACCAGGAACTCCAGGAACCTGATCTGTTCCTGGACTCTGTGAGCTTCCCTTCAGATTTCCAGATGTTCCAGAACCTGGACCACCTGAGGCTCTCTGAGATGTTCTAAAGGTTCTGCTTCATCACCATCCAGATTTGGGACAATATCTGGTTCTGTTCCCCAAGACGACCCGGAAGGCGCTGATCCAGGTCCTAAAGCAGCAAAACCTTTGGAAGACCCAGCAGAGGGGACCTAAATAACGCACAACCTTTTCAGGAATTACTTGTCACTCTTTCAGGAATGTTGTATCCAAAGGAAGGTTTCAAAGACGTTCCTGATCTCTGGATTCCTTGATCAAAGGTTTGCAGAAACTGGTCAGGTCTTGAGGAACTGATCCAGAAAAAACAGGATCATTTTCAGAACCAAGGCTCAGCATAAGGAAGCATTTCTGAAAGTTAGAACCTTTAAGCAGGAGACCCAAATCTCTTCAGGCACAAGAAAACATTCCCAGCGACTGCACTGGGAATCTTAATGATTTTACCGGAACATTTTGGCTTTTCAGAGTTATTTAGCATCTAAAACACATGTAGGAACCTGAAAGAAAACCCAGAGTTTTACATCCTGGTCATTTCCACAGACACTGAGAAGTGAGGGAGGGTGGTTCTGATCCAGAAACAGGAGAGGAGCTTTAAAGGAACAGGACCAGAGTTTGAAACCTTGGGAACGTCAGTAAAGTGTTTCTGTGGCTGAAGGTGGTCATTATCCGACTTCCCAACCCCACATCCAAACAGGATTCCCCTAGCAGGACTCTGCGGGTCCACAGCGGTTTGTCCGTCCATCGGCAGGGGGATTGATGTTGGTGTGCGGTTGTAACCATGGCGACCGGTCTCAGGACTTGTTGTTGTCGTAGAGATCGAGGGACGCCTGGATGTCCGGCAGCTCCATCTCACAGATGTTGCTCCGAGGAGACATGGCGTTCCTGTTGAAGAAGTGACCTCCACCTACCGAGGCGGGAAACATCAGAGCACAGACGTCAGAACCAGAACCGGTACCATGACCAGAACCAGAACCAGAATCCAATTCATGGTAACTCTGAGCAGAGCTGCAGCTCTGGAGGTAGACCGGGTCATCAGTACCTGAACAGGCTTTAACTGGACCCATCGATAGATGCACCTGTTAGTCTGCACTGCTGGTTCCTTGGCAGACGATTTGAAATCATTAAAAGTATCTGTAAAGTTGTTGTACTTTTATACGTCACTATGAGGTTGTTTTGTTGTAATCTGGTGTAACGCTGTGCTACTTCAGTTTCAAGTTTCTGAACTTAGTGTACGGATGTAGGTCAGCCTAAAGTGAGTTGGTTAATGTGAAGATGTATTCACTGTAAAGCTGGTGCTGTGTTGATCTAGTGTCTCAGTATTTGAATGTAGACATTGTTGCTCTGCTGTGAAGCTTTTTTACTGTAAAACTGGACTTTGGTGTGACGCAGTACTCCAACCAGTGCAACGTTTTTTCTTTACTGTAATGGTGTTTTATTCTGGAGTAAAG
>NW_006800397.1:154426-161271 GCF_000485575.1 Poecilia formosa | reverse complement strand
TCATCTAGCCTCATCTAGCCTAGCCTAACCTAGCCTCATCTAGCCTAGCCTCATCTAGCCTAGCCTAACCTAGCCTCATCTAGCCTCATCTAGCCTAGCCTAACCTAGCCTCATCTAGCCTAGCCTCATCTAGCCTAGCTCAGCCTTGCTACCGCCTCAGCCGTCGCACCTGGCTGCGGTGGCGGCCGGCGCCGTAGCGGATCTTCTGGATGAAGTAGAAGACGAGCCAGGCGGAGGAGATGATCATGAGGACGATGAAGGAGACGGAGACGAAGACGAGCGATCCGCGGTTCAGGTTCCTGCTGGGACTACGGAAGCCTAGAGAGGCCAGAACTGTCAGGTTCCGGTCCAGGTGGGCCAGGATCTCCTTCCCGTACGCCTCTGTGATCATCACTGCCACAATGTCACCCGTACCTGCACACAGAACCGAACAAAACCCAACCCAATTCTACTGATCGGAACCAACCTACTGCACCAGCCTCTCCTTCTAAATCCCCCAGAACCAGGCAGGCGGTTCTGTGTGATCCGGTTTATTTTTGGTTCTGGACGCTGTGACCTTCCGGTCAGAAATGCCTCAGAGGTCAGAGAGAAAATTCAACCGGGCCAGCGGCTAAATTTATTCTGATCAATCGCCAGGAAGGACACTCTGTAGGTTTCTGACCCGGTTCTGACCCGGTTCAGAAAAGGTTCTGATCCAGTCTAGATCTGGGCGGTCAGTGTTTTCGGCCCGGTTCTGACCTTCGTGGCCCATCTTGACGGTCTTGTCGGTGGAGTTGTTGTAGACCAGAACCGCCGTGGCGTTGTAGGCAGCTGCCTTCAGGATCTTCTCCCTGAAGGTGCAGTTCCCTCGCTGCAGCAGCGCCACCCAGTGGACGCTGCGGGGCGGAACCAGGAAACGGGTGTTCGGGTCGCAGCCCTGCCGGTCCACCACTGAGGAGACACCGTTACCATGGTTACTGCCTCCAAGATGGAGGTCCAGAGGTTTTTATTTATCAGGTAGACACATTTAAATGGCCAAACAGCTTGCCATACAGCAGGCAGAGGTAGAGGTGGTATCATGATCTGGGACACTTTAAGAACATAGCAGCAGTCAGACGTCAGAACAAATCAACTCAGAGGAGCCCAGAACACGTCCGGACCGGTTTTGGTGCTGAACTGACGGAATAAAAACATTCCCAGTTTAAACTGCACTGGCTCTGACATCACTTCCTGTCTGTAACAACAACCTGTTTAAAGGAGGAAACATTTCAGCTCCTGACTCAGATCGTTTGCGCGATCTGAGTCAGGAGCTGACTCAGATCGCGCAAACGACTCAGATCGTCAAGGAGGGGGTCAAGGAGGGGAGCTCCTCCTGCTCCCCCTGCTCCCAGGAGGAGCAGGGGGAAGAGGAGGAGCAGGAGGATGAAGAGGAGGAGCAGGAGGAGCAGCTCCTTCAGCTCATCTCTGCAGTGTCCTTGGAGCGCCTGACTGTAATCTGACTCCAGAGCAGAGAGACGCTCCGTCCTTCAGCAGCCAGGAAACCTCTGCAGTGTCTCAGCCGGACTCAGAGCCGCTGCATCCTCCGCCTCCCCGATTAAACTCGGCTGCAGCAGCGACTGCGAGAAAAACTCACAGCTGCAGCAGCAGACTACAAGACAGTTGCCATGACAACAGTCAGGTCCAGAGCTTAGTAGAGATTTTCTTCCCGAACGATTCAGATGTCAACGAGGTTAACGAGGTGAAACCAGCTTCCAGTTATTACTCCCTACCTTGAGGACCAGACTAACACCTGGAACTTTTTATGGCTTTCTTGTCGGGGCCAGTCCTTGTTTCTCCCTCTCGTCAGAACCAGACTAACACCTGGAACTCTTAGGCAGTGTCAGGTAGGCCATGTGACCTGTGACGCGAGTACCTCCATGATGCGGCGCCGGCGTGAGGACGATGCCCCGGGCGTCCATCTTGGGAGAGTCCTGCCCGTACGTCCCGTCCTCGCTGCTCATCATGTGGACGGAGGACCCTCGGTCCATGACGGTGGCGTTCACCGTGGCGTCCTCGATGGAGTTCCTGTCAGCGCGTCCTGCTGCCGCGGAGCGGGCCTGGACCTCGACCTGGACCAGAACCAGCATGAAGACGGCGACGATTGGGAAGCAGGTCCAACGGTGCAGGTCCATGTCTGCCGGTCCGGTTACATGGAACCTGCCAGGAAGGAAAAACCCAAACGTCAGTGGGGCCAGACTAACACCTGGACCGAAAGTTTTATTACATTTAATAGTACTGTGATAACGGCTAAAGTCGCGATAAGAACTATTTATTACTTATTTTTTAGGCAACTGTGTGTCACATAAACACAAATAATGGTTTTGAAAAGATTCCCATTTGTCTCCTTAGGAGGCCAGTCACATGAAGAAGTCGATAAATTTGTTTCCAAACTTATTTATTGATGCTCTTATTGAACAAACAGTGGGAAAAAAAACCAGTAAAACTATTAATCCTGACAGTATATCACAATTCTTATGAAAAGAAATTTATCACAATATATGATAAACGATACAATAAATGTCCAGCCCTGTCAGAGCATGTCCCACTGTGTCCAACTCCGTCTCTGTCCCTGAACACCAAATATTTCAACTTCTCATTTTTTTAAACATTTTCAGGTCACTGTCCACGTCCAGCTGTCCCTCTTTTTCCTGTCTGTCCACCAACATCTGTCAGGTTGGTCTGATTGGACTCTCTTTAAATCCATCTTACCTTAAAATGTCCCGCCAGATGTTTCCGTCTGTAGGTCTCCTCCTGATGTTCTGTCCTTCTCCCTGGACGTCTTCCAGGTGTTCTCCGTGTCTCTGGTCTCTCCAGGCGTCGCACGGATATTTTTTTGTCTCCTGTCTCCTCCAGATGTTATTTTTTATATCCTCAGCGTCTCCTATTTGTTGGTTTCTGTCCCAGTTTGTCCTCCAGATGCCGCCTGTGGAAGGGCGCAGTAAACCCTGGGTTCAGACTGCGAGGTGAGGCAGCTGTGAGGACATCAGGATCGGTCAGCCTGCGGAACCGAACCGGAACCTAATCTGGACCCTGGTTCCGGAAACTCCTGCACTGACAGCGCCTGGCTGTGTTCCGGACTCCGTCTGGACCCGGTTCTGGTTCTGCAGTGAGCCCACCTCCGTGTCTACGGTGGCTGCTTCGGCCCGGTTCGTCTCTCTCCACTGGACTCCCGGTGCTCCGGGCCGGGCCGGCTTTGCTCCGTCGATGGGGAACCTCTGCTGGTTCTGGTGGGTCGGATCGGACTGGCTGTGGGGGTTCTGTTCGGCTCGGCTCCACTAACAGCAGGTCGGTACCTCAGTTCTGACAGCGGCGCACCGCGCAAGCGCAGAACATCAACAGGGGAGAGACAGAGCGCGTGTGTGATTGTGTGATTCACCTTCTCTTGGAGATTTGGAGGAGATGTCGCGATAAAGGGCGCGATGTCAGCCAGCTGTTTGCGTCCTGATCAGATTTCTCTTCGATTAGTGATCAGCGATCAGAAAGGGAAGGAGGACACCTGCTGGACACCGACAGGAAGTGCAGCTTAAATTTTATCTAGTTTGTTTATAAAGTTAGAATTAACAACACGTCATCTGGCACAAAAAGCTTTAATTAATAATCCATTCCAGTCAATAATATTTTATCAATCAGTTCATCATGAATCTGCCACGACCGTCTGGAGGTTCGGCAGAACTGAACCAGGAGAACTTTCTGCGTTAAAGTAAAACAGGTGATGGCAGCGTCATGCCAGCCTCCAGGAAGGAACCACAGCCAATCAGAACGCCAGAGCAGGTGGAGCTTCAGTGGAGAACAGAAAACCGCTGCAATCAGAGCAACGGGATCCACAGCTCTTCTGCCTTCCAGCCTCTTTTCAGATTGAACTAAATCTTTACTAATTATGACAACGCAGAAAATGTTTCTGATGAAGAGTTTGATGCTGATGTAACATAGTTAAATGGTTCAGGTTAAATCCTGCTAAAATACACCATCTGCTGGTAAAAAGTTGTATTTCATTCACCTAGAACGAGCGGGGTATTATGGGTAATCCTCAGAGCCGTGAGGATAACGTGTCTCTGCTATGTGATAAAGAAATATTATTTATGCATTATGTGAAGGGTGTTTGTGGTTTTCGTTTTTGCATATTGTTGAAATATGTTCGGTCTGGGTCACGCTAGTTCTGTTATTATGTCATTTTTGTCGTGTTTGAGAATGTTTAGTTCGTGGGAAAGTGCAGTGGGAATTTCCCACGCGGTAACATTTTGGCTCCTCCTTGCAGGAGCTGGTTTATCCCAGACTGACCTCACCTCCATGCCCGCTGTGTGAAATGCAGATGGAGAATTAAAGAAACAGCTGATGCCAACTTGAGCAGCTCCCTGTAATTCATTGCCACCGATAGAAGCCACCAGAACCGCATGGGCCACACTGAGACGTTAGAAATGTTCTTCAGCTGACAGAAGGCCTGAAGGTTCAGGTCAGAGGTCAGAGGTCAGCCTGATCTCTGGTTTCCAGCTGGAACAACTGGAGCTGTTCTGACTCTGGATTGTTCCTCTTTAGGTCCAAAGGTAACTTCAGCTTTCTGGGTCAGGGTTCTGGTTCTGACCCGTCGCTCCAGCATCTTTCTGTTCGTTTCCCTCCATCCTGACTCATCTGCCACTTCCTGGTTCATTTAACTGGATCAGAACCGAACCAGTTGGGATTTTCATGTAACCCAAAGAAACATCAGAGCAAAGGAAGCAGAACTGGAACGACCCCGTCCAAGATCTAGGAAGAGACCCGAAGTTCAGACCTCCAGAACCGTCAAGGCAGACAGTTTGCGTGGATGAAAGGGTCAGAACAAAGAACGGGTCAGAATCCCACCTGAGCGACGGACTGGTCCAGATCCTCCACATGGCAGATATCTTGAAGGTTTCATGATGTTCTTCTTGTGGAAGTGCATCCCTGGTTGGTACCGGGTCAGTGTCAACCGAGGAAGGACCGCGTGAGTCTAACTCTGGTTCTGGCTGAGGGCCAGTTCTGAGTCAGGGAGTCCAGCAGAGGTCAGGTTGGGGCAGTTTGGCTGGTTAAGGTGTAACAGATTAGGGCGGTTAGTTTGGTTTAAGGTTAGCTAGGATCAAATGTAGTTATGGTTAAAGTTAGTTAGTGAGGGTGAAGGTTACCCAGTGTTAGTTAATTTGGTTTAGTTAAGATTAAACTAAACCAAGCTAACTAACCGTGGGTTAGTTAGGATTTGTTGGGTCAGATTGAGTGCATTGCTGTTGAGTTAGTTTGGTTTGGTTAAGGTTAAAGTTAGTGTTATTTTAGTGAAGGTTAAGGTTACCCAGGGTTAAAGTTCATTTGGTTTAGTAGTGGTTAGTTAGGCTGAAGGTTAGTTTAGTTTTCATATTGTCGTATTTTCAGGGTAATTTCTCGGTTCTGTTGGACTTTCAGATCCACATTCCTCTGGTTTCTTCTGTCGCCGTCTCGTCTTCTCTGATGTGTGAAACTTGCTTCATGTTCTGAGCTGTGATTGGACAGCCAGGGTCTGTCCAATCACAGAGTGAGGTGACTTCCTGTTGAGTGAATAAGGTGGGAACTGGGCCAGCCCTCACATGTTACTGGCTGCTGTTGCTACCAGAACTGTCAGAGCAGAACCAGGCAGGAGAAAAGCCAATAGAACCCAACAAGACCAGGACCCGGTCTGCCTGAGCTGGGTTGCTAACCGGTTCTGACCCGAGTCCTTCACAGCTGTGGCAGTACGTGTGGCTCAGAGGAAGCGGTTGGACTCAGAGAGGTCCTCACAGAGACACACTCCCCTGACACACACACAGTCACATCTGGAGAACATCAGCAGAGTGGGCGGTTCTGGTCCCAGGTGGGTTGGCTGGATCGGATCAGACTGCTGCCAATTCTCACATAGAATTAGCTGCTTCCCTGTCGGGTTCTGGTGGTTTCTGGGACCAGTTCTGGACCATGAAGCATCTCGTCGGGACTCTGCTGCTGGTGTCTGTCCTGCCGTCCCTCTGCACCGTCTCTCCGCCTCCGGACTTCGAGTGTGGCATGTCCTACCGTAAGTCTGCTGCTGTCCTCTGCACTGCTGGACAGCTGGACACTTCAAACCGTCTCCACGATTATTTTTGCAGTTGATGGGAAGCTGAAGTAAAATATCTGAACTCATTTCTGAGTTTGAAAGGCTGATGGCAGGAAGCTGCCACGGCTTTAGAGACTTCGGCCAGAAATTCTGAGGTTTGATTCTGGTTTCTGTAAACAAGAGATGTTTACAGTATCTGACAGCCCAACCTTCAAACGCTTCAATGATTTTACCAGCAAATTAAGACAGCAGCAAATTAAGACAGAGCAGCAAATTATGATAGAGCAGCAAATTAAGACAGAGCAGCAAATTAAGACAGAGCAGCAAATTATGACAGAGCAGCAAATTAAGACAGAGCAGCAAATTATGACAGAGCAGCAAATTATGACAGAGCAGCATCTGGTGAGACAACATGTCGTCGATAAAATCGGTTGAGGCTGAGAGCAAAAACCTGTCAGTTTCAACTGCTGTGTGTTCTGGTCTCTATAGGTCTATAGTTGCTGTGTGTTCTTGTCTCTATAGGTCTATAGTTGCTGTGTGCTCTGGACTCTGTAGGTCTATAGTTGCTGAGCGTTCTGGTCTGTATAGATCTATAGTTTGCTGTGTTCTGGTCTCTATAGGTCTATAGTTGCTGTGTGTTCTGGACTCTGTAGGTCTATAGTTGCTGAGCGTTCTGGTGTCTGCAGGTCTATAGTTGCTGTGTGTTCTGGTCTCTATAGGTCTATAGTTGCTGTGTGTTCTGGTCTCTATAGGTCTATAGTTGCTGAGCGTTCTGGTGTCT
>NW_006800397.1:148430-152923 GCF_000485575.1 Poecilia formosa | reverse complement strand
CTATAGGTCTATAGTTGCTGTGTGTTCTGGTCTCTATAGGTCTATAGTTGCTGTGTGTTCTGGTCTCTATAGGTCTATAGTTGCTGAGTGTTCTGGTGTCTGCAGGTCTACGAGCCTTCCGGGTGACGACCAGGTGTAACCTGACCACCCTAAAGGAGAAGCAGGTGAAGGAGATCCAGGCTTCGACCACCAACCTGCTGCTGCCGATCATCTACCTGTCGACCTTCTGCGTCGGACTGCCCACCAACCTGTTGGCTCTCTGGATTCTCATGTTCCGGACCAAACGTCGGCCGTCGACCACGCTGCTCATCAACCTGACTGTGATAGACTGCTTGCTGTTCCTGGTTCTGCCGTTTCGGATCGTCTACCACTTCCGGGGGAACCACTGGGAGCTGGGGGAGCCTCTCTGCCGGATCGTCATGGCGATGCTTTACGGGAACATGTACAGTTCGGTCTGGTCCCTGGCCTTTGTGGCTGTGGACCGGTACGTGGCTGTGGTTTATCCGTTTGGTGCGAAGAGTTTGCGCAGCCGGCGGTGGTCTCGGGGCCTGACGGCCACGGTGTGGGTGGTGATGCCGGCCGCCATGTTGCCTCTGCTGCTGTCCCGGCAGACTTACCCTCTGGACGACCCCAACATCACCACCTGCCATGACGCACTGCCTGAGAGCGTGCAGGAGAACTACTTCCTGCCGTACTTCGCCACGCTGTTCACCACCTGCTTCCTGCTGCCCTTCATCATCGTGATGTTCTGCCACAGCGCCATACTGCGCACCCTGCTGGCTGAAGGCAGGAAGTACTGTCACGCTATCAGGGTGACGGTTCTGATGATACTGGTGTTCGTGGTGTCCCTGCTGCCCTGTAACGTCCTCCTGATCCTGACCTACAGCGACAGCTGGCCGGACGGTGAGGACCTGTACGTCCCCTACATGATGAGCCTGGCCACCAGCACCTTCAACAGCTGCTTCCACCCCTACATCTTCTACTTTGTCTCCAGAGATTTCAGAGAAAGGACCAGGAGCGCTCTGTGCTGCCTCCATGACATGGAGGACAAACCGTCCTCTCAGGGGACACACACCTCCTCGTCAGCGGGGCAGAGGTCAAAGGTCACTCTGCTGGCCATGACAGGTCTACAGGGAACGCCTGACCCAGCAGCCAGAGGTCAACATGATGACGTAACAGTCAGCTGATGCTGGTTTACGTCAGGAGCAGCCGGACGCGCCGGGCCTCCAGATCCTCCTTCCAGTAAAAGAAATAGCTACTGGATTTTTTATTGTTCAACCGTCTTTACCATAAACAAAACTGGAGAAAAAATGTTTTCTGTGTCAAAACATTTTGTACGTGTGTCCGTCCTGAACCTAACTCCTATTGGTCAGTTTACTTTTGTTCATTCGTCGTTCTTTCTGTAAGCCATTGTTTCTCCACCCTGGTCCTCAGGCCCCTGCCTGCATGTTTCAGGTGTTTCCCTTCTGCCACCTGGATTGTATCTCTGGGTGATTAACAGGTTTCTGCAGCTCTTGACCGTCATGCAGACATTTTAATCAGCTGTTCTGGAATAGAGGCTCATCTAAAACATGCAGAGCAGGACTGAGGACTGGAATTGAGAAGCTCTGCTGTAAGCCAACTGAGACAGTGCAGTGGAGCTAGCTACGAATGAATAACCGGAGTTCGACCCGTCCTGTAGCTCTGGGTGAACCCTGCTGGTTTAACAGCTTATTTTGTGTGGTTTTGCTAACTGAAGAGCTGATGGGTCCGTGACGTCGGCCGCTGTTCCTGAACATTACCCAACACTGCCGGAGCGTTAAACAGTTAGATCTAGTTAAAACTTTGCCAAAAAGAGTAGAAATGAAGCAGACGCCACCTGAACCTGGGAGTCTCCGGCTTTGCTTTCCAGGCTTTATTATTTAGCATAACTTGTTAAAAAAAATCCTGGAAAAATGTGCAAACAGATATAAAAAGTATTTTTAGGCATTTATTTAGATTTGGACCCATCTAAATATTTTAGGGATAATTTCCTCGACAAACACAATAAATATGGATTAGCGTCTTGCTTCTGGTTGTGAAGAAGTGCATCACATATGCTTGGCTAAGACCACAACCTCCCAGTCACACAAGAAAAAGGTCTACATCAGGGGTGGCCAAGTCCAGTCCTCACTACCATCCAGCAACTTTCAGATGCATCCCTGCTTCAACACACCTGAATCAAATGACTGGCTCGTTATCAGGCCTCTGTAGAGCTGATCCCGGTCTGTTGGAGTAAGGATACTTCTAAAACTTGCAGGATGGTGGCTCTCGAGGACTGGACTTGGCCACCCCTGGTCTACATTATGGAAACATGAAGACCAAACCCAAGATGGAGACGTTGGAAACCTGGAACTAGATTCATATTGTAACCTTTAGTTTATTTTGTATTATTGTTATTATGTACTTTTAATACATAATAACAGTACATAGCACTGCACTTCACAGTACAGTATTATTATTGTATTACTGTTGTCCCTTTCACTGTAATTATTGTGGATTTCTATATTCATGGATGCTTTTAGCTTCTCTTCATGATGCATTTCTGTTTGCTGTTTTCCTCCATCATCCTACAGGTGAATTAGAGAATCTGTTATTGTAGCTTAAATTATCTGTGTAAATAAGATGTGAAATGTGACAAAGGTGGACATGTTTATGTTTGTATAAGAAAGTTATTGAAAATAAAAAATCCTGCCTGATCCGCTGCTTTAGGCCCGGTGCATTATGGGATGCTGCGTGTTGCTGTGGTTCTGAGTCGGTTCAGGACCGTACGCTCCGGGTTACGTTTCTGTTTCTTGCTGTTAAACTGAAATAACAGCAGCATTCAAGAATCGCCCATTCTTGAATGAAGCCCAGAACAAACAGCGTTTCCTCTCAGAACCGGACAGTTGGAAGAACTTTGTTGACACGGTCCGGTTCTGTTTCACCGCATCAGAACATGAAGAGGTTCAGATTCTGACCAGCAGACATTCAGTTAGAGATCAAACTTCACAAAGTGAAGATGAATGAACTCTGCGCTTCGTCCCTTTGTCCCAACAGTTTCTGCTCTGACTGGATGAGGAAGACGAAGGCCCGCTGGCTCAGGAAGTTCGTCCGTATCTGATGGAGACAGGAAGCTGCTGTCATCAGTCACAGCTTTAACAGAACCAACAGGAACCCTACAACAAGTCCGCCGTCTCTCCGTCTGCGACAGAAAACTTTTACATTCCAGACCCATCGGGTTTTATTTACCCGAGGCCTTCACTGTGGCGCCGTCTCTGGAAAAATCCTGATCCAACTGAACCTTTTCCGTGAAGACACAGAGACGTCAGTTCCAGAGACCTGGCCTCATGTAGAAAGCGGCGTACGCACAAAAAGTTTGCGTAAACAAGGGCGAAGCAACGAGTTTCCCATCGGGGACACGTAACGGAAAGCCGACAGTAAACAGTTTGAGCAGAAATGTCCAACAATGACATCATCAACGCGTTACTCTACTCTGACCCCTGGTAACCTGTAATCTAACGGGTTACTATTTGCAATCCAGTAATCAGATTAAAGTTATGCATCCACGTCACTGTGCGTTAATATCTGCAATTTTTCTAGTAAACACATATTGTTGCTTTCTTGTTTTTCCTTTGGAGTTAGGTTTGGTTTAACACCAGCAACACAAACGATGGAGGGAAAAGAAAGATGCACATTTTCTAACTGATGGATTTTCCATTGAGTAATCAAATTACTTTTCAAAGTAACTATGCCGTCCCTCAGGGCCGGCCCAAGCCTCCATGGGGCCCTAAGCGAAATTTGGTTTTGGGCCCTCTAGTTCTGCTAATATTGTGGACTGGCTGCAATCAGCAGTCAGATTATTAGATCATTCAAAAACTTGCTAAACTTATTGCATCTTTGACAGTGAAGTTTACATTATATCCTGTATGCATGTATAATGTAGGATACATGTGTTGGCCCATTCACCGGCGCCGATTTCCTTAACTTTGGGGAATGAATGATCAGCTGATACTCAGATGTGAAGCCGATCTTATGCACCTCAGCAAAGGTTTATAACTCAGCCTCTGTCCTCTTCTGCTCTGCAGTGAGACGTTTGACTGACAGACCAACAGGTCTGAACGTTTACAGTTAATAATATTCACCCCCTGTGGAAACTCAGTGACTTTCTTGCTACATTTAGTGACATTTCAGACAAAAAAAATGGTATCAACAAAAATCAAAATTGACAGGTAAAGCTTTCTAAAGATCGGTAATCGGCGATCGGCCAGAAAACTGAAATTGATGCAGCCCTGCACACAGTCATGACATTCTCTGATTAAATTAATTTCTGTTAGGTGTAATTATAATAATTTATACCAGGAGAGTCTTTCTCACCTGACCGGTACTGAGTCTTCAAACAATTTTAACTGGAGGAGTTTCACTTATAAATTGATGTAAAAATAATGCTTGTTTTAGATGCATAAATGATTATTCTCAGCAGCAAACTAATATAT
>NW_006800397.1:127081-147288 GCF_000485575.1 Poecilia formosa | reverse complement strand
AACCGCGTCGGTCCGGCAGGAACCGCGTCGGTCCGGCAGGAACCGCGTCGGTCCGTAATGTCCTCCTTTACTTTGAAGGATCCGATTGAGTTCATTTCTCTTCATGATAAAACAAAGAATCACTTTGGCCTCTGGACTAAATGGTCTATTGCACTGAGATATTTACACAGCTGGAAGCTTCATCATCATCATCATTGTGAGCCGCTAGCAGAACGTCAGACTGTCTTGTAAACTGGACCTTTGGACAGGAACCAGAACCTGTCAGAAGCAGCTGATTGTCTAAGGCACTGAGTGACTTCACCATGAAACCAGAGTCAGGACCCTACAGAACCAGCGGTCCAAAGTTCAGACCTCTAGAACTGGCGCCGATTAGTTCAGATCAGTGGAACCAACGGTCAGGAGTTCATATCAACAGAACTGGCAGTCAGAACTTCAGACCGTGGGCTCTGGAGTATAACCGTTTCAGACTCAAAGATATAAACATGACTAAGTTCTTTTGGACCAGAGCCTGAGCCGAGCCAAGCCCTCAACAGAACCACTTCTGGCCCTCCGTAGCCAGTCTGGTACCATGAAGTCCAGCTCATCTTGGTGCAGCGGGGTCCATGTAGTACACGTTGACCAGGTGGCGGTTCAGGTGGCGCCGGTACTGCGTCTCCAGGGGGAACGTGCGGTCGCAGAAGATGCACGTGTGGCTCTTGAGTTCGGTGGGTGTGGGGATCTCCTCGGTGGGCGTCTCCGGATCGTTGGCCAGCTTTCCTGGAGCAGCACCGGTACCGTTGAGGCCAGAGTCATCACTGCCCTCTGAGGCACTGTCGCTGATGTCACTTCCTCCCTCGTGGCTGCTGTGGATCCCCTCATCGTCCTCGGCGTCGGCCGGTCTGCCACGCTGGCCAGGAAGGAGCAGGCGAGGCGGCACCGACGGTTTGATGAAGGTGGGATGGGAACCTTCTGTCTTCTCTGATGGTCTGCTGGGAGGAGCATCAGGTTCTGGTTGGGTTAACCCATCTGTGGAGAAAGCTATTTCACCAGAACCAGTTGGCTGAACAGAACCTTTCATAGCCTCTAAAGATGGACTGGTTTCAGAGATCGATTCATCTGGTTTTGGACCGACTGCTGAGGTCTTCCTGGTGGAGGTCCTGGTCTTTTTCTGGTTGGATGGTGCCTCTCTGCTAACTTTTTCAGTCGGACTGGACTCGGTACTATCCAAAGATGTTTTGGACAGCAGCTTCTTGGCAGCAGGAGCTTTTAGGCACTTTTTCTTGGAGGACTTTTGGGATAGATCCAGAATCTGTCCTGCTTTCCTTTTAGTGGGCTTTTCTTTGACCCACTTTCCTTTCTGGCTCTTCTCAGGACTGATGGGTTTCTGTGTCTCAGCTTGTTCTGGAGTCTTTAAGGTTCCAGACTTTCTGGTTTTGCTGAGGCTTTTCTTGCTCTCCTTATAGGAGCTCACCTTCAAGTCTTTGTCTTTACATATCTGCTGGTCAGAACACTTTGGATCAGATTGGTCTTCCCGGGAAGCGGGTCCCATGGGTTGTTTTTCCTGGGATGCAGGTTCTTCTGATTGGTCCTGGGAAACTGGTTTCCCAGTGGGAACTTTCCTCACTCGTCTCTTCACTTTGACATCAGTATTCCCAGCAGCAGTCTGGACTTCTTTACCGTCCCTGTTCTCCACAGGATTCTCCTTGACCTTCTTCTGCCTCGTTGAGACTTTCTTTTCTGCTTCCTTTGCCTTTACGGGTCTCTCCTTCTCAGACAAGGAGTTGCGTTTCTTTGCAGCCTTGTCGGGAATCTCGCTTAGCTGTGGCGGTTTGATGGTGGGTCCGCTGCTACTCCTGATGGACAGATTGATGGGGCTCGAGTCATCTTCCACGTCCACATCGTCTTCCATGGCGGGGGAGTCATCCAGCGTGGCTGCTTTTAACTCAGACTTGTCGTCTGGACCGTCCGGACCGGGTTTCTTCACTCGCAGCTTGACTTTGGACACATCCAGGTCCACGTTGCAGCCAGAGTGCCGGGACTTGATGTGGTACTGCAGGTTGCACTTCTTGGAAGCGGCGTACTTGCAGAGCGGGCAGAGGAACTGCCGTGGGTTCAGGTGCAGCTCCACATGCTTCTTAAAGTTGCTGCGGTCGGCCGTCTTGTACTCGCAGTAGGGGCAGGACAGAGGCTTGGGACCGTTGTGGACCTGGCGGGCATGACGGGTCACCTCGTGCTGATTGGCTGCCAGGTAGCTGCAGCTCTCACACTTGAAGGGACGTTCACCTGCAGAGGGGAGGATACGTTAGAGAGCCAAAGCTGGGGGTCCATAGAGGAGTTCATGCAGCAGGTCAGGCTGGGTCTAACAGATCCGTATCACACTGGCTCTGTTTACCAACCAGGTTCTGATCAGCCCAGACTGGACTCTGGTGCAGAACTTCCCCTGGACATCCTGCAGAGATCCATCACACTCACTCCCTGCTCTTAGATCTTTCTAACCTACTGAGAACTGAAACAGGTTCACTCATGCAGAAGTTCATGTTCAGAACAGAACAACCCTGAACCAACTGAGGACTTTGCATTGACTTTCATTCATTGTAGTTACTGCATTTATGCCTAACCCATACATTTTCCTTAAAGATCACTAGTCTATTGCTAACCAAACGCAACTGGCACCAGACCTCTACACTACCTAGCAGAGCTCAGGTTCACACTTTCTACAATGACCTCAGTTTGAGGGTAAAATGGTGAAACTGGTCCTCTGTATGTAGCATAAACAAGTGTGTACACACACACAAACACACACACAACCACACACACACGCAAACACACACACACACAGATCAGATTAGTTACCGTGTTAATCCATCAGGGCAGCTTCAGTGAGAACAAACAAATCAACAGTTAGTAGCAGAAAGACCATCAAGCCCAACGTCGTCCTGAACAGCTCCAGACTGGTTCTACTGGTGTTCCTAGATGTTTCTGTTTCAGCTTCTCATCTAAAACCAGGGGTCTCCAAACAGCGACTTACTGCCAGAAGTCTTAAACTGGCTGTTCATAAACTCCTGGTACCAGTCAACCCACTGGCCAGTACTGGCTGCTGTTTGGGGACCGCCATAAGGGGGATCCAACGTTTGGTTGTAACATTAGACTTTTCTTGAGAAACATTTATTTCAGAAGTAAATCCAACAGTAAAAAACTGTAGGATGTTGAGTTTTTGTAAATTAAAAATCACACAGACAAGGCAAATTGCTTGAGCTCCTGGCAATGACTTTCCTCATGCTAAAGCTGTTAGCTCTAGTTAATGTAGTAAGCAGCAATTCACAAGCCGATGATGTCAGCTTGTTTCAGCAAATGTCTCGTATAGCTTTGAGGCAGTTTGTCTCCATCCAAATGTTTAGAGGGCTGCCCTCACCAGCCTCCAACAGCTTATAGAACTGCCTCTAGCAGAACCTACTAGAATTATCGGCCCAGAATGCACTGCAGAGGCGGAAAACTTGGGGCCTCAGTCGGTGAAAAATATAGTAAATATATACAACATATTCGTATCACAAACTTCTTTTGGGTAAATAGAACAATTGCACCATATTTAAACCAACATGTTGAACTATGGATCCGTTTAAAGCCCTTTGGACACAGAGTGAGGAGTTCTGGGCCTGGAGAGAAGGTGGAGCTAAATGTCTTCAACCGAAGGACACGACCAGAAGGTCTACTTGTTAAAACTGAAACATGACAGGGGTCCTCTCTACTCAAACAGGACTGGTTCAGGACCCAATCAGCACCTGTCCCCTTCTGTCCCAAACTCACCTGAGTGAGTCCTCATGTGGCGGGTCAGGTGAGTCTTCTGGGAGCTCGAGTAGTCGCAGTAAAGACACTGGAATGGACGCACACCTGTTCACCAGAGAGACACAGCCTTCACATGACCCACCTGAGACAGGGACAAGATCGGAACAGACCAGGGACAGGACGGTACCTGTGTGGGTCCGAATGTGCTGGATGTAGTTGCTCTTGCGGTCAGAGAAGTAGGAACACTGGCTGCAGGTGTGCAGTTTGCTGGGGAAGTGATTCCTCAGGTGCTTCCTCCAGTGGTACTGGCTGACCGTAGTGTAGGCGCACAGCGTGCACTTAAACACCCTGCAGACACACAGGTTCAGGCTCAGCTGACTCAGACAAACACCCACAGGTGTGACCTTCAGAGCAGGTTTGGTGCTCCTACCTGTGGTCGTTGCCCTCCTTGCTGTGGTGCTTCAGGTGAGCGATGTAGTGGTCGTAGCGGTTGGTGTTGTAGCCGCAGCGCTCGCACCTGATCAGCCCTTTGGTGTCCACGCCGGCGGCCGCGTCCTCGCTGCTGGGCTCCTCCTCTCTGCCGTGCTCCGCCTCCCTGCCTGGCAAAGCCTCCCGTGACTCCGCCTCCTTGGCTTTGCTCTTGCTCCGCCCCTCCACCTGGTGCACCACCATCATCTTGTTGATGCTGTGCGTGCTCAGGTGCTCTACGAACTCCTGCTCGTTCTGGCCCTGGAAGTGGCACGGCTTGCAGCAGAACGGCTTCTTCTTCTGGGCGCCATCCATCACCCCTTTGGCCCCAGGTTGGGGTGAAACGGTGGAAGGGCGGGGCTTAAAGGAGGGGGGCTGTTTCTCAGTGGGGGGGTTCTCCTCATCCTCTCTGCTGCCACTGGTGGCGACGGTCTGGGCGGCCGGGTTCGGGGACTCTGGGTACTCCACGATGCACACCTCGCGGTGGTTCTGGTTGTCGTAGCTGTACCTGCACACAAACCAGGTGAGTTAGAGACAGGTAATGTGCCAGGAGCAGGAAGTGACCCTCACTGACTCCTGACCTGATGACGCCCTCGTCTTCACTGTCAGAGTAGCCGCATCCCACCGTCTTCAGCTCCATCATCTCCTTCTCGTCGGCCATGCTGCCGCCGTCGCCGCCCTCCGCCGCCGTCACCGCCGCCACGTTAGCCAGCATCACCAGCTGAGGGGCGGGCAGCGTGTCCCGGGGCAGATCGCTGAGGCCCGCCCCGTCCTCCACCAGAGAGACGCCCACAGGAAACATCCCAGCTGAGAACATGGTCTGAGTCGCCATGACGACCGGGCTCCACCCACAGGAAGCTGCAGAAACCAAACGGTGAGGGTCGATCAGCAGAACTCTACGGTTCTGAAGGCTCACCGGGTTTCAGCGCCAAGGCTGGAGGAAACGGTGAGACATTTAGAAACGTTCAGAGCTTCTGTCACAACCAGGAGAGCTGCTCCACTCAGGAAACGTCCTTTTGGATGATGTGACGGTCAAACGACAAAACTGTCCCAGAAATTATTGAGATAAATGACAATATTGTCATTTTGAGACAATTTTCAACTAATATAATTAAAGTATTTCCTCACAAAAGTCAATAAAAACAATTTCTAAAGAGCTCTTACAGCTGTGCTATGTAACTACTACAAAATATTTTTTTACATATTGGTTGACACTATAATATGAGACAGTTTGTGAAAAAACTTCTCCCAGTACAAGCAATGAGAGCCAGGAGGCGGGGCTTAGCGCTGTCAATCAGCCTGTATGCACACCACTCATCCCTCTTCCCATGCTCTCTGTGAACGTGAATGCTAAACTTAGTTAGTTTAGCTTCTATTGATGTAGCAGCAAGTACATGAGATTGACAGGCAGCACTAAGCCCCTCCTCCTTGCTCCGATTTTTGGTGCATTTCTTCAGACATAGCAGCTCAGGAAGGAGGAGGTCCATCTTTTCACAGATTATCTGTCCCGTAGCAAACTGTAACAATATGGTGATAGTAATAATAATAATATCTAAAAAGCAATTTTTAATATAAAAGTTACATACTGCAGCCTTAACACTGCAACTGGAAGACATTTTAAATGTTCAGAAGATATTTAAAACAATAAAAGTTGAAATAAAACCTGGAAACAATCAAAAACAGTAAATAAAATAGATTATGAAGTTTCTCTAAACAAAAAATATTATTCATTGGTTTCAGATCGGAAAACACCGCAAAGCTGCTAGTTATTAAAAAGTAAAGGCAGTGACCCTCTGCTCTAAGGCCGTCGGCCATTTTGAAGCAGCACCACAGTCAGCGCCTCAGAAAACTTCAGGGGTTACGGGGAAAACTTCTGTTTAATCCGCAGGAAGTTCTGGTACGACGAGCTAAAGTTTGGACCTGCAAAACCACATCCGATATAATTTATTTTAATCTTACAAACATCAAAACACAAACAGAACTTTTCATCCGGTTCTGAAGTCGGTGTCTGATTCCTAGCTGAAGTAAAGGACTGTTCCACTGTTTTTAGAGAAATTGGACCACACAGAATAAGTTCTGATTCATATTCAGGAACGATTCTGATCGGAGTTCCTACCATGACCTTTAACCTTCATTCTAAGGTTACGCTAAGAACATAAGAAGGTGACATCAGCTCCTTTTGGGGTGAACTTCTCAGATTGAAGTTCTGGAAACCGGGCAACCCGGACCGGAATGAAAGGTTCCGAAAGTTTTAAATATAAATTTTTTAAACAATTTGTCATAAAAGCAATTTATTTTTATTCTACTTCGCCGTTCCAACCAAATGAGATCAGAACCAGTTTTAAACCCCCACGAGGCCAACTGGACTGGATCACAGCCACAAACTTTAAAGGTTCTGCACACAATGATCCGGAAAACTCGGACTTTTATGTAATTAAAAAGTTTTTTCTTTCGGAGCCACATTGTGGACCTGGTTCTGATTTAAGGCGGTCCATGTTGAGCTGCTACGATTCACAAGCTAACTTCTGGTCACACACTTTCCCTGAGTTCGGGACCCAGAACCGAACTCCCCCCAGGTTCTGATCCAATTGTTTTAGAGTTGTGGAGTCGCAGTCCGAGTGTGGTTCCGAGGCTCGGAGCCCGTCCCGGACCTGGCCTAGGACGGAGTGTTAGCCATGGTCCTGATCAGCCCCCGGACAGCGCCTCTGTGCTCCACCTCACCGCCTCCATTTTCCCCGAACTGCTCTAACTTTCTGCGGCTGTAAACCCGCACAGCAACGGAACCGAACCGCTCCCGGGCCCGCAAGCCCTCCGACACACTCCCTGCTCCTCACCTCCGAACTTCCAGAGACTTTCCTAGAGACTTTCCTGTTCTGGGAAGGTTTACCTTCGACGGACAGCGCTGTTAGAAAACTAGGTAGAAGTTTCCGCACATTCCTCTACAGTGACGTAGGGTCCTGACGTCAACGCGTAGCTCCGCAAGTTTGTAGTTTTTCTGTGAAAATGTGCGAGTTACAGAACAAGATGGAGGAAGAGACGTCAGAGTGACTGAGAGTACCTCAACTCAGAGGTTCTGGTTCTGGTTCTGTTCAGGTTAAAAAGCTCAGAACCGTGAATATGATTAAACCTGACCTGGAAAAGGTTTTGGATGGGTTCTGGTTGAGGTTCAGAACAGGTATGGAACAATTTCACTACAATCTGTTTTTATTTATTAAAACAGATGAAAAACTTTGGATGAAGGATGAAAAACTTCAGAACCAGTGATTGAAAAACTGAGTTCAACTCCTGATCCATTAGCCAGTAGAACCTCCTTCAGTTTCTGTCTGACACCATCAGTCACTCACTGGGACTTCTGCTCATTCTTCTGAAAAGCTCATCAGGACTTTGACTAGACCATTCTGCTATAGATCTGTTGCTGGGTTCAGGATCGTGGTTCTGTTGATGACCTAGGTTGCCCCGAGCTTCAATTGATGGAAAGATGAACAGTTTGGATATCAGAGGAGATCCTGGTCCACATCAAGCCCATATCACCAGCCCTCCACCACCGTGCTTGGAAGCTGTTTGGAATGAACAGTCTCTCCAGAGCCCCATAGCTCCTGCATCACTGCTGATCCTCCCGCCCTGATGAGGACCAGAGTCCTCCAGACCAGGAGAAGCTGGTTCCGAACCGGACCCAGCAGAACCAGAACCAGAAGGTGGTACTTTCTTCGTTATTATGTGAATCTGATGTTGGCGGTGAGCTATTGTAAAGCACTTTACATTGGAGGTACTTCCTGCAGGTGTTCTATAGAAAGTGAGCTGATGACGTCATGCCAGTGCTGCCTGGCGTCATCATGCAGCACTGATGTACTTCTGTCAGAACTATCTGACCTGATAATTTGCTCTTGCTGATAATCACTGATCTGTTAACTATGGGTTCATGTTGACACGCTGCAGGTTGAATGACGCGTACAGGCCACGCCCCTTCTGGAGCTGTTAGCGCAGACTCTCACCGGAAGTGGCTTCTGATTCTTTTCAAAATAACATTTTTTTTTTCAATTTAATCCCAGAGAAGAATCAAAACTCATCCAACGCTTTTTCTAAATGCTGATGGCATTGGACAGGATCTCCTGTAGAGGCCAGTATTACAGCCACACTGGAAACGCTTCTGACTGAAGACACAAATGAAGAGGATGATCAGGCTTTTTTGTAATAAAAAACATTTAGTGTTTTTCTGTTCATCTTTTGTATTTAGAGTAGTGTTTCTCAACCCTGGTCCTCAGCCCCCCTGCTCTGCATGTTTTAGATGAGCCTCTGTTCCAGAACAGTTGATCCAAATGATTGCATGACCATCAAGTGCTGCAGAAGCCTGTTAATCACTCAGAGATACGATTCAGGTGTGTGGCAGAAGGGAAACACCTAAAACATGCAGAACAGGGGGGCGGTGAGGACCAGGGTTGAGAAACACTGATTTAGAACAACAGCAGATATAAACCTTGATCTAGTTTCATCTTTGGTTTTAATTTAGCCCACTTTGATTTATTTTTGGTGGATTTGCTTTGGTGGTTTTTTGTATAGAAACACAACCTTTGAGTTTTATTGAATCATTTGATAACATTTGGTTGAAGTTTTTGCAGCGATTTGTTCATCTGTTTAACATTTGACTTTTCTGTCCTTTCCTTTGGTCCAATTTTTATTTTGAAAAGCAGACCGGAAGTGTGAAGCATGATTTCGTCATCCGGATCCTTGGAGTCGTCACACGGAGTCCAGTAAAGTTTATCTCGGTTGTTCCTGTCCACTCTCAGCGTTTTGGACCGTGTTCGGGCCGGAATTCGGTACCATTTCTGGGTCTCTCAGACTGTTGGTGTCCGTGACGTTTTCAACGGAACTTTGGACCGAAGCCTGGCGGTTTCTGAACCGTTTTTCCGACCTTTGGACACGAACCGCAGGAAGCTAACAGCTAGCTGGGCTCCAAACTTTCATCGACTTTCTGCTCGAGTTCTGGTTCTGGGTTCTTCCTGGGTTTCTGTCCGAACTCTGCTGGAAAATCTGGAATTGTGTCCCAGATAGAGGAAGATGGAATGTGAGAGCAGATAGCGGCGAAGCAGAACCCTTTCTGGACCCGGAACCGAGCCGTCAAGATGGCCACAGATTTCAGCCTGATACACCGAACCTGCAAGTTGGTGGTTCTGCTCTGCTTCCTCCACATCTCCGTCACCGTCTTCTTCTACGTCCGAACCCTGGACATCCGGTTCTCCTTCGTCCAGAACCAGCAGTCCCACTCCAATCTGACCCGGCTCAGACACGGCTTGGTCCCGGCCAGCAGCTCCGGAACCGAACCGAAAGAGACCGCGACCCGGAGGCGGCAGGAGGTGAAGCGGCAGCCGACCGAACTGGGTCAGAACACGACAGAGGAACCGGTGAAGCCGCTGCAGAAATGTCCAGAAACATCCCCTCTGCTGGGTGAGTCCGGTTCGGCCTGGGTTTAGAAGCCCATCTGGACCGGAACCACATGGATAGTATCAGATGGTTCCCGGTCCACATGGTTTGGTACCAAAAGTTTGCTATTGCTGTCAGGTTGAGAAATGATCCAACAAGTCCAAGAACCAGAACCGAATGTTCTGAGACGCATCAGAACTGGTTCTGGTCCGGGGCGGGTCGTGGATCCATCCATATGTATCAATAACATCCACTTGGATGATGATATATGATCAATAAGTGATCAATAATCATCAGAGACCCGCCTCCAGGTTCTGAAGTGATGAAGTTTGGGTCCGTAGAGGAACCAGAACCAGAACTCAAAGCAGGTTCTGGTTCTGTGTGGGGGGTCCAGGTGGAAGTGTACTCACCCGTTGTACCTGTTCGGCGAGTGAGGAGGTCATGTGACCTCCAGGAGGAACTCTCCCAGGTGAGCTGAATGTTTCCATTCCTCACCAGGTGAGCTGGGGGCGGTTCCGTCTCCTAGGCAACGGTGCGGCTCAGGTGATTGGTCCAGATGGAGTTCTGCCAGGTTCCAGTAAAGAACCTGAAGAGGCTGATGATGTCAGAGCTTAATGGGGTCTGATGTGACTGAAGTTCTGCTGGAACTTCAGTCACATCTGCTGGGTTGCCATGGAAACCGGGAGAGACCTGGAGCTTTGTGGAACCAGAACCTTAAGAACTCTACAGAGCAGCAGGCGGGCCTGAAGCAGCCCAGCTGCTGGTTCTGCTAGAGATCAGTGTTCTATTAACAGATAACGGGCTGAGCTGGGCCGGATTCTGGTACCAGACCCGATTCTGCTGGTCGGTTTGGGACGGAAACATCTGAGATCATGTTGTCATTAATAATCATCAGTTCTGCAGAATGAGCTGAAGATGAAGAATAACAAACCCTGAAGCCAGGCTGCGTGATTGGCCGGGCCTCGCACCGATTGGCCGGGCCTCGCACCGATTGGCCGGGCCTCGCACCGATTGGCCGGGCCTCGCACCGATTGGCCGGGCCTCGCTGCGGATGGCCTATTGAGCGTCAGCATTGAATCTGAGTCAGAGTTGACGGTGTTGCCTTCAGATTCTCAGACAGCGTGGGAACTCTGAGTTTTTCTGAATGTAAATGTGTCTGAAACATCAGAGCCAGAACCTAAATGTATCTGTTGGGTTCTGCTGTGATCTCAGCTGCAGCTTCCTGCTGCGTTTCCTCCCAGCAGGGGGTCAGAGGTCGAGCAGCTGCAGTGTGTTGATGCTGTGTCTCCTCCCCCAGTGGGTCCCCTCAGGGTGGAGTTCAACATCCCAGTGAGCCTAGAACAAATCAAGAGGGACAACCCCAACATCCTTCCCGGCGGCCGGTTCCGACCCAAGGACTGTGTGGCGCTGCAGAAGGTCGCCGTCATCATCCCGTTCCGCAAGCGAGACGAACACCTCAAGTTCTGGCTCTACTACCTTCACCCGGTTCTGCAGAGGCAGCAGCTCGACTACGGAGTCTACGTCATCAACCAGGTGGGTCCAACAGAACCAAACAGAACCTCTGACTGGATTAGATCAAGATTAAACCTGGATTTACCTGCAGAGAGGTGAAAATGTATCAGCCTGATAAAATCAGCCAGAGTGGGATTTCACCTGATCCAGGTGTTTTCAGAGGAATCCACACACAGCAGGGCAGGGGCGGGGCTTGTATCCAGGTAACAGTGAGATCACCTGCCTTGAGCGTTCAAAGAGCCGTTAGTGACTCTGAGCTGCATGTTTTCCTCCAAGTAAAGGAGCAGCTGCTCTCCTGTGGGCGGGGCTTGTCCACAGGTGAGCTGGGTTATTCAGCAACTCTGTAGAGCTCAGGACTCTGCATGCATCGTGTTCACTCAGTCTGAAGCAGAAATGAAACGGTAACCATGGTAACCAGGTGTTCACTCTGCTGCTGCTGCTTTGACTCACTGTGTTCTTCTTCTGCTGCTTCCTCTCCTTCGTCCTCCTCAGTTTTAGCTCCTCCTCTTCACCTGCCCCTCCCCTCTCTTTGCATGTCAGGCCTTTCTGACCAATGGCTGTGGTTGTGGAGCTGCTGAGACCCGCCTCTTCTTGGTCTTGGCCAATAGCAGCGGGTGTTGCTAAGTGGTCGCTTACGGTAATTCAGCTTTCTTCTTCTTCTTCTTCTCCGGTTTCTGTCTGCTGCCTGTTTCTGTTTCTGCCACCTGAGCTCACCTGGCAGGTAAACGACGAACTGAGCAGGTTCAGGTCTGACTGGTTACCTGTCCAGGTGAGACAGTGGGAGCTTTGTATTAACCCTTTTTCATCTGCTAACAGGAAGTGGTCATGTGACATCACAGGAAGTTGATGTTTTTAAATGTTCAGTCTGAAGGCTTTACAAACATGTTGCTGCATGACACAGCTGAGGGGTTGCCACGGTAACCCAGTTAACTGACATCAGAAAGCATCAGTAGCTCAACATGTAGAACCCGGTCAGGACCTGTTCTGCCACCAGGAACATGTAAAGAACATGCAGAACCAGTTTCCCTTCATTCGTCCCAACCAACAAGACTCCTCCACGGACACGCCCCCTCTCCCACGGACACGCCCCCTGGTCAATTGGACATAAATCCTTCAGGCAGACATGTTGAAACATTGCTAACGAGCGTTGGATGTGCTGTGGAGTGGAACCGTTTGGGGGTGGGGTCTCTGTGGGAGGGGCAGGTTTATTCAGAATACATTAGAAAAACAAATTTAACTTTAATTTAAAAAGCCTGGATGTCAAACACTTGAAGGAAACAGATTTAAAGTCTTGATCAGTTGGAACCTTTGACCTTTTGGTGTAGGTGGTTAGTGGTTTGACCCACTAACCACCTACACCACTTATGCTGGTGTAGGTGGTTAGCTGCATAGAACTTTTAGAACTTTATGGGCCAACAGCAGAACTTTCAAATCGATCCTTTGACAACTAGGAAACCAGAGCAGTGAATGAAGACCCGGTTCTGATCGGTTTCCCAGCAGACTCTTGGTCAGGATGAAGGCACCGGGTTGCTAGGCTAGGTTAGCTTCCTGCTAACATAAAGATGAGGTCCAGTTGGATCAGGAAACCCGGTTCTGGCTGCAGATTGCGGCCTTAGTGCTTTAGGGATAAATATGACTGACTAAATATGACTCGCATATCTGACCCGGTTCTGATCTGGGTCAGCTGGCCTGGTCCAGGTTTTCCTTAAACACGGGGCCTGGTCTGAAGGTTCTGCAGAACCTTTGATATCGACTGAGAAATCCAGCTAAACCAGTCTTGACCTGCTCTGCAGGCAGAACCCAGTGGAACCAGTCCAGTTCTGGTCTGTTCTGCTGTGCAGTAGCACCTCTCCTGACCTGTGTGTGTGTGTGTGTGTGTATGCGTGTCAGGATGGAGACGAGGTCTTCAACCGGGCTAAGCTGCTGAACGTGGGCTACATGGAGGCTCTGAAGGAGTACGACTACGACTGCTTCGTCTTCAGCGATGTGGACCTGATCCCCATGGACGACCGCAACACCTACAGGTGCTTCAGCCAGCCCAGACACCTGTCTGTGTCCATGGACAAGTTCGGCTTCAGGTGAGCCCTGCTGGGAGCACTGGGGTTACTGGTTGTAACTGGGTCGTCGACCTGCTCCGGTTCTGGACCTTCACAGCCGTTCAGATCTGTTAGTGGACTCAACCATTAGCATTAGCATTCTAACCCCGCAGGTCGGATGTTTTTCATGTTTCCCATCAGCTGTTTAAAGATGTCTGCCATTTTTGAGCCTTTTAAACAAAGTATCTTGATGAGTTGGATGAACTTTGTCTCATCCTGTTAAAATGAAGCAGAATCAGAGGATTTTACTGTTGGCGAATCTCAGACCGAGAAGGAGAACAGCCGATTCAACGGTTAGCATTAGCATAACTAATTTTTTTTAAATGTGTAGTGTTTGCTAAGATTGTTCAGCGAATTAGTGATTACTGTACCTAACTGTTGGTTAGCTGTGTCCACCACTGGCAACCACGGTGGCCATTTTGAAAATCAAGAATCATCAGTAAATATGATTTCTGTTGGACCAATTATGTACAATTTGACACAGTACTACTAAATTTAGTTAAAAAAATTGTCCTTGGTGCCATCTCGAATTTTTCAGTTTTTTTCTTAAAAGCTAGCCCCTAAGAACATCTGTGCCAACTTGTTCTGTCCGTATGTGAAAGTTTTCGTTGAAATATTCAGTTGTGTGCGGCTCAACGTCTTCACCCATCAAAGCTGAGTCTGCAGTCCAGACCCCGGCCTGCAGGGGGCAGTAAGCAGCCTGGCCTCCCTGTGGTGAACATCCTGTGATGTTGGGCCAGAAGCAGCAAAGTCAAACAGATGACCTGGATCAGAACTGATGAGGATATGAACCAGTTCTCGCTGAGAATCTTTCACACACTGAATCAGTTCACACATCTGTGTGAACTGATTCAGTTGTAACATGAACTGAAGTGAGTTCAGAAGAAGACTTCACTTCCTGCAGAGGTCTGGTCTTCTCTGGTTCTGCAGTCTGGCTCGGGGTGTTTCCGGGTCTGGACGGAGTTCTTCTGGACCATCAGAGGTTCTGTTGGTCTGCTGTCGTTCAGAAACCCAACAGAGACTGAACTGTGATCAGAACCGTCCAGAACCTGGGAGCCGTCCAGATCAAACTGACTGGAGGTCAGAGGCTGTCAGGAGAAACAGGAAGTGCTGACAGAGACCCCACAGAGGAAGAGATGGTCGATGAATCAACACCATGTGCCCAGGCTTTCATTTCCTCTTTCCTGTTTACTGCAGTCCACACACACACACACACACAATCGCTGTCCAACCAGAATCTGCAGCTCTCTGTGAGTGTGTCTGCTCAGTTTTGTCCCTGCTTCCAAGATAAATTTCTCCTATGGGAGACTAATAAAATTATCTTATCTTCTGATCTGTAGTCACTGTAGTTATCTCTGTCACCATGGTAACCAGCTCTTACCCGTTTCTTGTCACCGGCTGAGCTCTGGAGCAGGCTGGGTTTCCTGCTGTTAGAAACAGAGCGGGTCCGATAGAACCTCAGCCGCTTAGCATGCTGGAGTTTTGTGTCGGAGTGAAGCATCTCTTCATTAAGGGATCTCGGAAACAACAAGCTGATGGGGATTCAGGAGCTGCTTCAGTCTGGTTCTGGGCAGATGCTGGTGTAGGTGGTTAGCTCCAGGTGTCTCTGCGCCCTCTGACCTCTGCTCTCCTGCAGGTTGCCCTACAATCAGTACTTTGGGGGCGTTTCGTCGATGAGCAAAGAGCAGTACCTGAAGATCAACGGCTTCCCCAACAACTACTGGGGCTGGGGCGGCGAGGATGATGACATCTACAACAGGTAGGCTCACCTGAGGTGCGGTACCAGAGTAGAGAACCAGACTCTACAGGTTCCGAGTAAAGTCAGAACCAGAACCACAGCGCTACCGGTTCTGCTTCCAGGCTGGCCTCCAAAGGGATGAGCATCTCCAGAGCCAGCGGAGAGGTGGGGAAGTGCCGCATGATCCGACACAACCGGGACAAGAAGAACGAGCCCAACCCGCAAAGGTAGCGCCCCCTGCTGGTTCTGGTTCTCTGGGAACCGGCCTTTCTGCAATTCTGTGCTCACGGTTCTGCTGGTTCTGGTTCCAGGTTTGACCGGATCGCCCACACCCGCGAGACGATGCACAAAGACGGGATCAACTCTCTGACCTACAGCCTGGTCCGGGTGGAGAAGCTGGACCTGTTCACCAAGATCACAGTGGACGTGGGGAAGCCCTGAGTGGGCCGGAACCGGGCCGGGAGCTGGGTCGGGAACTGGGCCCATGCGCTGTCTCTGACACTTGAAGCTTTAAATTGTGGTTCTGGTTCTGTTGGACCGGGCCTGCTGTACTCATCTCGTTGTTGCACAAACAGACTGAATGTTATTTTTTTTTCTGCCTTGAGAAATCTTCTGATTGGTCGACTGGAGCCAATCAAACGCTGCTGCAGCACATCTTTAAAAAGGCTCTTACTTTGAAAATCTGACAGGGGGTGTGGAGGAGGGGTTGATTATGTTAGCTTTTCATCCAATCAGAGGGGAGCTCAGTGAGCCAGCTCCTCTCTGATTGGATTATTCTGGCTAAAAGCTGATCTGATTGGTCAGCTTCTGTGACAGAACAGAACAGTTCTGTTGGACCCAGGAGGTTCTGCTTGGTGACGACAGGCTGGTTCAGAACCAGCCGATCCAGAAGCAAGTACCAAAGAACCGAGTTCTGAAGGTTGTCACCGGGCTCTGCTCCTCGCTCTGGGACCAAACGGAACCAGACCTGGTCCAAACGTTCCTGGGAGAACCTGGTGTTTCTGTGACTGGACCGAACCAAACCCGACCAGACCGTGCCTCTCAAACTGGGTCTGGTTCTGGTTTTTATTAGAATAACTCTGATTGTATTCAGAACCCGGTCCAAACTCCAGGTGAATGTGTGATGGACAGTCAGGTGTCATCTGGACCAGAACCAGGTCCATTCTTCAGTGTGTGATTAGCAGATCTGATATCAATTGATTTAGACTGAGGCTCCTTCCTGCAGCTGTTGGTACCAAAGAGCTTATTGATCATGTGGACCGGGTCGTCCAATCGATCAGTGTGAATGTGTCTCTGCTTCTCCTTCCTGTCTGCAGACCAAACTGTGGAACAATCACCTGTAATGTGCCTTAAACTGGGTCAGAACCAGAATGTTGATAAAAAAATCAAAGTGAATCCTGAGCGTTTCTCGTTCTTCTGGTCCTTCCTAAAGAGGCCAGCAGGGGGTGACAGTCACAGCAACCGGACCGGTTCTAGGGTCAAATGAGGCTCTGGGTGCGGAGGCCCAGAACTGATGAAATTAAAAAATATAAGAAAAGCCTGAATAACAATATTTAAAATTTGTAAATATATTTTAAAAAGGATTTTTACTTTTTCATAATTTATTTTTTCAGGTTATTTCAATAACTAATATTAAACACAATATAAACTTTATTTTTTAAAATAGTTTTCTGCCATTTTTTTTGTCTCCTGTTACCTTATGCCTTATTATGCAAATGAGGGGCGGGGCTTGAGGGCATCACCTTTTGCATATTGCTTGGTTTAGTGCTACATATTGAGAATCAAAACTGACATAATTAAAAACAAAAGCCGTTAATAAAGGCACTTAAAATGCACCAATTCCAAAGAGGAACTTTAACTTGTTTTATAAATTAGCTCCAGGACATTTAGTAAATAGAAGTTTTGCTATAAACATTTTCATTGTTGCTTTTACTCAGATTTATTTTATTCTGTTTTCTCAAGTCTTTATTTTGATGCTTTCTTCATTTTCTGTTTCTGACAAAAAAGCAAAACTGTAGAAAAACTGAGTGCATTAAAATGCACCGATCTATTAATTTGGATGTTTATTTCTGATTTTTATTTTTAAACGTCAGTTTTGGTGCCGGTTCTGTTGGTCCAGAACTGAACCTGTTTCCCCTGCTGGTGCAGTCGGGTCTGGTTCTGAGTGGTTTCCAGAACCGGGTCAACATCTTAACAGCAACTTATTTTCATAATTAATTTTATCTGTTGGCGTCGAGAAATGAACCATTAAAGTTTACAGATAAAAATAATTTTATTAGAAATATTCACCAATTTACAAACAAACCAGCCTGGGCTCCTACAGCTGCTGGTCTCCGTGGTAACGGGTCATGTGACCAGAACCGTGTTGTGGACCGGCTCAGATCCGAACTGGGTTCCTGCTAGAACTTTAGCTGCAGGTGTTTTTCTCTGTCGCCATAGAGACGAGTCACATGCTTCTGATCCAAACACGATGTGGGTCGGCTCTTCCTTTGATCAAAGAACCCGATCTGAACAGAACCTATCAGAACCAGTAAGTGGCCCAGCAGGGCTGTGATTGGCTGCCGCTCTGAGCCAATCAGAACGCCCCTTGCTGGAGGCGCCGGAACAGCTGCTGGCGCTGCGGCGCCGTCATGGCGTCGCAGCTCTGCAGCAGGTTGGCCAGAACCAGAGTCTGCTGGACGGCGCCGGCCCGGACCCAGACCCGGCCGTTCATCCCCACCACCAGCTCGCAGGGGAACAGCTGCTCCAGGTCGGCCCGGAGGTCGCTGCGGGGCGCCAGGAGCCTGCGGAGAGCAGGACGTGAGTCAGCGGAACCAGAACCAGAACGTACAGCTCCTTAAGACTGCTGAGTGACCCGTCAGAACCAGGCCGGGTTCTCAGGTGAGTTACCTTCGGACCAGGCCCAGAGACACCTTGATGAGCAGCCCTCCGGTTCCGAACACACCCATCCCGTTGGCCCGGCCCGACCCGTCAATGCAGACCAGCTCCGGTTCCATGTCCTTATTGGCCACGACCAACTGGGCCAACAGCAGATCGCCCACCTGGCAGGGGAGAGAGAGGGAGGTTCAGTCCACCGGACCGGATCCGGTTCCGTTTGTTTCTGTAGTAACAGTTAGAAGGTAAGGTAGTTTTGTTTATCATCACATTTTCAGCAACAAGGCAATTCAAAGTGCTTTACATGAGTTAAAAGGAAATACAAACAAAATAGAAACCACCAGCAGGGGGCGACAGAGAGGAAAACTCCCTGGTACAGAACCTTCGACCTTTGACCTGGACGTCTCACCTGGACGTTGGGTCTGTTCCTCTTGGTGGCGCCTTCAAAGGCCAGGTAGGACAGAGACGCCGCCTCACTTCCTCCTATGTCCACCTTGAAGACATCGCTGGACTTTGCCGTGACGACGCCGATCACCGTCTCTCCTTTGGCTGGGACATACTGAGGACAGAACGGGGACAGAGTGAGTATGTCCTCATTCTGTCAAACAGGGCGAGTTAACACTATCCCAACTTAGTAAGACAGCTGTGTCCATCACCCTGGGTGGGGTCAAAGGTCATCTCCAGACCTTCTGAGAGAAATATGACCTTTCAAGGTAAGGTAAAGGTAAGGTAATTTTATTTATATAGCACATTTTCAGCAACAAGGCAATTCAAAGTGCTTTACATGAATTAAAAGGAAATACAAAGAAAATAAATGAAAGGAAAGAAAGAAATAAGAAGATAATCTAATGTTGATCTAAAGTATGTAAACTAGGAGCTCCTGTTCAGGGTTGCTAAGTTTCCTCTGGTAAAAAAAAAAAAAAAGATTGAAATTGAAATGACAGTATCATTTTTTTTTTAATTAAAGATTAAACATTTTCTTGACATTAAAATAAAGATATTAAGACAATAAAAACGAAATTATGATTAAGGCACAATATATTTAAAAATGAAACTAAAACCTTAAAAAATATATTTTAAAAATTCATTTAAAAAATCAGTACATGCTCAAATTAAATCAAAGAATTAATTAGAATTAAAGAAAAATTATAAAAAAAAAATAAAAAAAAACAGAATTCTGAGAGCAAAGTTCCGTCAGGTGAATTTCTTCACTTTTATTTCAATAACAGAGAAACTTGGTTTCTCCATGAACACTAGACGGAACCTGACTGAACGACTTCCGGTGACTGAATTAATGATTCCCAGCTGATTATGCTGGGAATAATTAGAACCAGAAAAAAACTATTTGATCCGTTCCAGAAACTGAGACCAAATTGCTCAGTTTCAATCAGAACTCGGTTTTATTTTTTATCTGATTTTACCTTCAAAATGATTTATTTCTTTAGGATAAAGTCTCACAATAACCCCGAAAAGTTTCTGTACTTCTGATGAGTCAGGACAATAATTCGGCTGTAGGTTCGGAGCCGAGTGGACTCACCCTCCGTTGCTGGGACTCGATCCAGAACTTGTTAGGCTCCTTGTGTCTCAGCACGCCGCTCCGGCTCACCAGCAGACGGTCGCCGCTCCGCCGCAGCCCCGGCCCGGCCACCAGCCGCTCTGACTTCCCGCTGTCCGTCAGAGGGAGGGTGTCTTGGGGGCCGCAGCAGAACTCATCTCCGGGGAGCAGAATCTCCCCGACCCGCTCCTTCAGAACCGAGAACATCCTCACAGAGCTCCGTGTAGCTTGGCAGGAAATGTCACGGAAACCCGAAGAGCAGCCGCAGCGCCCTCTACCGCTCCGGAGGATCATGACTAAGCATGCGTAGCTGATATTATTCAGCTCAGGAATCAAAACATGTCGTTTCGAGATGATTAAAATGGGGGAAAAAAGTAAATAACCTACAATAGCGCAGTTGTGACTGTTTAAACAACTGTAATCAATTAAGATAAAAAAAAAAAAGAAAAACGAAATATATATGCAAGAGCGCCCCCTTATGTTCCTGACTGCAATGGTACCATTTCCAAATATGGTATAGGTGTGACGTCAGGGTGATCCCGCCCATAGACATAAGAGTAGACCCCGCATTGGCTGCTCCGGGACAGGAAATATGGCGGCCATCTTGAAGCGGTCGTCCCTCCCATAGACATAATATAAGGATAGACCCTCATGCACCGCCCTCGCCTATTGTCGCTGACGAGATTTAGGGCGGCCATCTTGGAGCGGTCCTCCACTCCACTCAGCGTTATGTGTTTAGCAGCACAATGACGTATCAGCGCATTTAATGATCATAACACACTTT